>NC_056746.1:1455399799-1455699799 GCF_019279795.1 Protopterus annectens | reverse complement strand
TAGGTATCTATTAGAAAAATGTAAATCTTTAATGACACATTCCTTAAAAATAGAAACATGTTTATCTATAGACGGTACAAAATCTGATTTACCAAATTTGAAACCAGTAGATCTTTGAGTAGAATCATGGTCTGAAAAAAATATTTTAAGATTAACCAATCTACAAAAATCATTAACATCATTTAACAAACTGAATTCCGAAACAGGTGAAGAGGGGACAAAATTCAGACCTTTATTAAGTACTTGATTATGTACAGGTGATAATTGAAAAGATGAAATGTTGTGTGCAGTATTCACTGTTTCACAATCTGTTGCAATAGAACCTGTAAATTGGATGTTCCTGTTTCTATTTCTATGTTTTCTGCCCCCCCATGTGTATTATGTCTAAAGGGTCAGACTGTTTTCTCTTGGCAGCAGGAGATGCCTGGTGTGAGGGGACATCATAGTCTGTAGCAGAGGAAGTTTCGTCCTCTGATGTCATACTGAAGGAAGATTCTGTCCTTCTTAAAATTGACCTGGGCCTTTTCCTACACTGACTACTTTTGCTAGCTCTGTCTGTGTATATGAATATGAATGTGTATATATATAGGGTTATGTACTGCATAAGACCTAATGGTTGTAGAAAAAATAAGGATGAAGTCAAAAACAAATTTTTATAAAAAAATGTATTTGTTAGTAAGAAAGCAACCAAATAACCCCCACTATATATAGAGATAAAAAGTATTTTAGTATAACTGAGTATAGATGTACCTGAATATTAATGTAGTTGACAATTCGTCTCACTACAAGCCAACATTTGTTGATAAAAATTCAAAGATAAAATGTCAAAAGCATCCATTTGTATAAAATAAATATTTGTTGTTAGTATCTGGGATAACATTAACTCATTGCATAATTATAGTAGCCGACCATTCGTCTCTGCTGTTAATTGTTCAAAAATAGGTTCCAACCAAATGGCATCTGTAAGAACAGGTCCTTATAAAGTATATCTGGACTTTCGTCCCTTATACTATTTAGAATCTATTGTCATAATGGATAGCACAAAAACATGCTCCCAATATTCAAAAATGAGCTTCAACTATATAGCATGTAAATGAACAGATCCGTACAAGATATATCTGGACTATTCATCCCTTATAATATGAAAAATATAATTGTTATAGTAATTGGCCCAAAAAAACTTGCCAAATCTAGATAAAGTCAATATATATAGTGCAGAGGGCAAAAAGATGCTAGCTCACATAAAAATTGTATATACACTCCACAAATAGGGTAAATGCAGTACAAAACCATATATAATAGATTACAATTGCAAAAACATGTAAGTAGGTCAAGAACTAGGTTTGAGTCATATTCATATAACTATAAGGTTGTTAAAAAACAAAAACTCATCTAAAAATTATGGCCCTGAAGTCAAAATTATTTAAATAGATACCCTGCAAAAAAAGGAAAATCCTTGTTTAAAGATATAAATGTTGAAAAACTATCATACCAAAAACATCCAACAGACTCAAATTAGTGGACTGGATGAGAATAACAAGGCCAAACAGAGCTATTACCAAAAAATGTGAAATAAGACCCTAAATAATAGCTCCTAACATGCACCTATGGCAATTGTCAATCCTATTCCAGCAAAGGTATTGCCCAAAACCATAATACATTTGTTAGAACTATTATATCCTAACAAAAAAAATTAACAATGTACTAACAACTGGTCCAGAATGATGTCATACAGATACAAATAGTCCATGGCCCTTATCAAAAGGTTATATAGTGCTTTGTCGGTTTAACAAAAACAACCAATATCCCTGGTGAAGGCCAGAAATTCAGCCCCCATGTGATGTGGATCATGAAAAAAATCACTAACTATATGAAATACAAAATAAAGTTCAAACTGAAGCATGAAGTCCCAAACAAAAGTACAATGCTTGTTTCCGTGTATATGATGAAATGCACACTATCTGTTAAATGAATTAGTTCTTTAGTTAGCACCCATAATATAAGTTCCAAATAATAAGAAAAGTATTCCAAAACGTTCCTGCGATGTCAAAGCATTGCTACGACAAAAAAAGGTAGTTCACAGTCACTATTGCATCCAAAAGATTGTGGTAACCCTCCCAAAATCCGAACAATAGAAGTTACACTGTTAGCATAAACACAAACACAACCTAGTCCACAGTACCTTGTTAAACATATATATGTGGTGATCTAAAGTTGGTGCCCAGAATGATGGAAAATGATGAAAAAATATTTGTTAAACCATCATGAAATCCAACCAGAAACCAAAAGAAATGTTGCCAAAACCATAACCAACATCGCGTTGTCCAAATGCGTAGGAAAAACAAAGTCAGCGAGGTAGGCCCAATGTCTATTGTTGGAAAAAATACTCCTGAACCCAAACGTTCGACCAAGATGATAAAAAATCCTAAATTTGGTAGAATAAGTCCTAAATTGGCATTGACTATGTCATGAAAAGACTCCACGTAACTCAAAATAATCCTGGTAAAGACAGGAGCTACTGAAGAATGATGTTGCCTGCACACCAGACGTCCCCAGCATGAAACAGCAAATGAAAGGAAAAAACCAAAAAGATACGCACGATGGACAAAGTGCAAGGTCCAAACCAAACAAAACGAAAATACCAAAAATGGACCAGCACAATGGTGATGCAGCTAAAATAAATTTATTGTAAGTATCAATGCCATTTATAATAAATAAATGGCTAACAGACAGGTTTCGGCTATAAAAAGACTTCTTCAGTGCTGAAACAAAAAATTAATCAGTAATTAGGTAGCTCCAACATCCTGGTCTTATATAAGGAGACATTTAAAGATTTATTACAAAAAACATGTTAAGTTGTATAAACCAAATCACTGTCAAAACTGATGAAAAATATTAGTGAAGACATAGTGCCAAAATAATAAAATGTAATAGTACATTGCATGAACAAGCAGGCTAACATATTATTCCATTTCATTTAATCCAGGTTTGAACAAAGCCCCTAACCTGGTTATCCACATTGTTTCCATGTTATCAAGTTTATTATGTCAACCTGCTTTAAAATTTCTATGCATTTGAATTCTGTCAATAATAATGAATTTAAAGAGAGCAGTTGGATGATGAAAAGGCACTACAGTACCCGCAAGGAAAACACCCCACCAATGGGTAACCAAATAGAGTAGTTTGAACTGATGTCACTGGTGTATATCTCTTATAATGTGTTAAACGAGAGTGTATGGTCCTACCCCTACGGTATGAAAAGGCACATTTGCCAAATTTAACCGAGACTTATCTGATTACGACAAAGGGAAACCATTTGTTGTATCTAAAAATGTTAGGTTCACAGACAGAACTAGCAAAAGTAGTCAGGGTAGGAAAAGGCCCAGGTCAGTTTTAAGAAGGACAGAATCTTCCTTCAGTATGACATCAGAGGACGAAACTTCCTCTGCTACAAACTATGATGTCCCCTCACACCAGGCCTCTCCTGCTGCCAAGAGAAAACAGTCTGACCCTTTAGACATAATACACGTAGGGGGGGCAGAAAACATAGAAACAGAAACAGGAACATCCAGTTTAAAGGTTCTATAGTAACAGATTGTGAAACAGTGAATAATGTACACAACATTTCATCTTTTCAGTTATCACTTGTACATAATCACGTACTTAATAAACGTCTGAATTTCGTCCCCTCTTCACATGTTTCGGAATTCAGTTTGTTAAATTATGTTAATGATTTTTGTAGATTTGTTAATCTTAAAATATTTTTTTCAGACCATGATTCTACTCAAAGATCTACTGGTTTCAAATTTGGTAAATCAGATTTTGTACCGCCTATGGATAAACATGTTTCTATTTTTAAGGAATGTGTCATTAAAGATTTACATTTTTCTAATAGATACCTACCCATTAATAACAATCTTACCCAAGCAGAGAGACATGCATTAACTGAACTTCAACTCAATCATGACATTGTCATTACTCCGGCTGACAAAGGGGGTGGTATTGTTGTCATGGATCACAGCACATATAAGGATGAGGCTTATAGACAACTGGTAGACACTCGCTTTTATATTAAGATGGTTGTGGATCCTACACCTAACTTTAAGGCACAGATAGACTCTTTTTTGGATTTAGCGACGGAAGAAGGTATTATTAGTAGACAGGTATGTAAACAACTTAAAGTGGTTGAACCTATGCCCCAATATCTATATCTTCTTCCTAAAATCCATAAAGACCCTATTAATCCTATTGTCTCTGGCAGAGGTTCTCTTACGGAACCACTTTCCGCTTTCCTCAGCCATTATTTGAAACCGCTTTTGTCTCACGTTAGATCAAGGATACAAGACACCACAGAATTTCTCAATATCACTCAGGATTCACAATTGGAAGCGGATTGGTGGTTATGTACCTTAGATGTGTCATCTCTTTACACAAGCATCCCCCATGATGCCGGTATAACTGCTATCTCTTATTAGTTGAATAAATCTGGATTATATTCCACTGGCTTTAACAATTTTCTTGTTAAACTTACAGAGTATGTGCTATGCAAAAATATTTTTTATTTTGATGGACAACCTTATTGGCAGATTAAGGGGACGGCAATGGGTGCTTCTTTTGCTCCCATATATGCTGACCTATTTATGGGATTTTTTGAGCAATCATTTATTTATGATGTAGATCATAATTTGCATATAAATGACCTTGACATCTGGCGAAGGTATCTAGATGATTGTTGGATGGTGTGGTGTGGGGATAAGGACCATGTGTTTGATTTTGTTAGGTATCTCAACAACAATCCTTGGGATATACAATTCATTTTAAATATTGAATATGAAGAGATTGTTTTCTTGGATGTTGTTGTCTCTAGACAGGAGGATCACACATTAGCCATGAGTGTACATAGGAAGTTTCCTCAGTACAAAACATTGTTACATGCATCTAGTTCTCACCCCCGCCACATCATTCGAAACATTCCGAAATCCCAATTTCTGCGTATGAAACGCATATGCTCATCAGAAGAACAATATCAAGCTTGTGCACAAGACCTGTCACAAAAGTTTATTAACTATGGATATTCTAGGAATCATATCTCTCATACTATTCATCAGACTAGGCAGATGACACATCCTACTTTATTACAGTACCAAAGTTTGAAGCATGATGAAACATCTAATTCTAGGCAGCCAATTAGGTTTGTTACCACTTTTGGGAACAACACGATCAGATTTAGGGAAATCATTAACTAGACATTGGGACATACTCAAGTCTCATGAGCTTTTGAATGATATCTTGCCAGGCAAATGTGCCTTTTCATACCATAGGGGTAGGACCATACACTCTCGTTTAACACATTATAAGAGATATACACCAGTGACATCAGTTCAAACTACTCTATTTGGTGACCCATTGGTGGGGTGTTTTCCTTGCGGGCACTGTAGTGCCTGTGAACACATTCTCAAAACAAAGGAATTTTCTAGCAAAAATACATCTCAAGGTATATAAGTTCAACATTTTTGGTAACTGTAGTTCGGACTGGGTCATTTATTTAGCTACATGTACCTGTTCCTCATTCTATGTTGGTCAGACGTCCAGACCATTTAAACTGAGAATTAGTGAACACTTCAGTGCCATCAGAAACCACCGTCTGTCTAATGCCCTTTACAAACACACTATTCATCATCCAACTGCTCTCTTTAAATTCATTATTATTGACAGAATTCAAATGCATAGAAATTTTAAAGCAGGTTGACATAATAAACTTGATAACATGGAAACAATGTGGATAACCAGGTTAGGGGCTTTGTTCAAACCTGGATTAAATGAAATGGAATAATATGTTAGCCTGCTTGTTCATGCAATGTACTACTACATTTTATTATTTTGGCACTATGTCTTCAGTAATATTTTTCATCAGTTTTGACAGTGATTTGGTTTATACAACTTAACATGTTTTTTGTAATATACCTTTAAATGTCTCCTTATATAAGACCAGGATGTTGGAGCTACCTAATTACTGATTAATTTTTGTTTCAGCACTGAAGAAGGTTGTTTATAGCCGAAACCGGTCTGTTAGCCATTTATTTATTATAAATGGCATTGATACTTACAATAAATTTATTTTAGCTGCATCACCATTGTGCTGGTCCGTTTTTGGTATTTTCGTTTTGTTTGGTTTGGACCTTGCACTTTGTCCTTCGTGCGTGTCTTTTTGGCTTGTTTCTAATCCCATGGCAGCCAACTGAGAAATGACCAGATGGCTAGTGTAATTACTATACATGAATATACCTCTCAACCATTGTGATTTTTGCAGAATGTAATGGCTACTGCCCCATATGTATGGTCCTTTGATTTGCAGATATATATAATTACTTGGAATGTGATTTAATGTCAAATCTGTTATCAGAACACCTTGCTACTAATGTATGAGCACACTGTGTAAAAATGTTCCTTGTTGATGTGCATTTATAGCACCATTTTGTATGGCTTGGCCCATAATGTCCCATGCTAACAGGTTGAGAGCTATGTGCATGCAACATCATCTATGCAACATAAGCAGTCAATGTTCTCACAAGTGAAATCTATCATATCTAGAAGTATGTAGTAATAGTCTGCGTAGTTATATAATCTGTGAAGTTTTTCTCTCTCACCCCATCACTTCTCTTCTTTTATTTATTAATTACATTTATTATTATAATCTGATATTAATATATTATTTGTAATTACATTTTATGTTGGCTTTATGTATAATTTAATATTGCTTTGCTGTTAAAAACTTTCATTTTCATTACTTATTGTTGTGTTCCTCGTTATATTCTTTTCTATTTATTTCCATTACTCATTATTTTTCCTCTTATGTTATTAATTACATTTGTTTGTTTATGTTTATTTTTCCTTATGTTTATATTTAATTTAACACAGAGCAACAAGGTAGGTCAGCTCTAGGTGATCCGCCTACCTTGGCTCCTCTGGCTGCAGCACCAGGGCCCAGCACATCTGGGATGCAGCCTGGTGGTACACCCTCTGCTGATCCTGCACTACCTGGTCCATCAGGTAGTTCCACACCACAGGCAGGGGGTGGTTCCCCCTCTGGGAGTGGAAGTGGAGGGAGTGCTTTTGTCACCCATTATGGACTGCCAGCCATGTTGCGTAGATTGCTGTGCCAAACTGTTGGTACACCATATGGAGAGCATCATGTCCATCCTGGTGGGGTAATCTCACCCCAGGTGCCACTTTAACAACTGCCTCCACAGGAGCAGTGATGGCTCAATGTTGACAGTTCCATGGATGAGGACTTGAGTCACACTGCTTCTGTGTCTGAAGTCCATGGGACTGGGATTACACAACACTCTCCCCAACCAAGACATTTGCCTCCTACTTGTGCCACACACCACCCTTGTCTGCTGTCTTGTCTGTCTGCAAAAGCTTCCTCACCTTCCCAAATTACCTCCCCCACACATACCTATGTCTCTTCCCCAACATTCTACTCTCACTTAAAAAACAATGGGTACTTGTCCCAAAAAGAAAATATTGTCCCATATATAGCTCTTCATTTTGCACACGTGTCCACTGGACACACTTAATTTGGTCCAATTGGCTTGACAACACACTTATGTTGTTCTCACCCCTCTCTTTGGGGAGACAGTCCAAATTCAGCTTAAAAATATGTTAAAGTACAGAGTTGTTGCCGTACAAACAATGGATAGCTATGGTTATTTCCTACACCCTTATTGCACATACCTACCTGCCTTTCATTATGTTTTTCACACTGCTTGCACCCCATTTCACCACTATCCTGTCTCCCCATTTTTCTTTTCTTTAAAGAACTTTTACCCAATGCTGTGCAATGTGCAGCATTGCTAAGCTAAGCTAAATTGCGGTATATTGATATACGTTTTTGAAAAAATAGTAATCATATTTAAAAATTACACCTGCACCCTATTTCAAACCCAGGACAATTCCACCTTTAGGTCAGTGCATCAACCTTCCAAGCCACACAGCTGTTAATTAACACAGGTGTTTTAAGCAAAACATAGTAATTGTCAAGTTCCCATCATTGAGCATGTTTAAGCCATGCTGCGCACTGTGACACATCGTGCAAATCAGCTATGAGATTAATAGAAAAATAGGAATATAACTGGGACTCTAGTAGAGAAATACATTACTATAAAGCCATACACATAAGAACAGATGTAAGTGAGGAATTTAACACAAGGTAAATGTGCAATTATATCTACAATATGTAAAAATACACCTGCTACATGATGTAATCCAAAAAACAGCGAAAAGTAGAGTTGTCCACAATAGAGGCAATAATGACTAGCGCTTTCTTCCACTTTTATTTTTCGTGAACTTCTTCAGAAAAAGACAACAAGCCCCCTCATGCTTGTGTCTTATATAAAGTGCATACAGGATATGATGTCATAAATTAATTCTTTCAATGAATAGTACAAAAGTTTTTTTAAAAAATGTTGATTCACTTAAAATATCATAGATACTATTATCTTACTTCCATACATGGTTTCTTCTTTAGTTATGCATAACTATCTTTTTATTGCGTTCCCATCATGAAAATAAAAATAAAAAGATACTAAACATGTTTTTGGTAAGCTTTAAGTGGAGACATCCCTCACACTTATAAAGCTAACCAATGGATTATCCAACTGTCAATGACCAATCAATTTTTAATAAAATTTAGATTTTAAACGATGCTGTTGAATTTAAAAATACTAAAAAAATGTTGTTTATCCACAAAATTTCTTGTAAAAGATGTTTATGTTATTTGTGCAGTAAAAAATCATCGTTGTTTGAACACCACAAAGATGTTCAATTGCCGCAAATCAATGAATGGGTGTTTACATACACTTACTGAAAAGACCTATTTGTGAACACTCACCCACACATGCAGGAACTCACATACACATACACACTCACAAACATACACATACACAAATGCGCCCATGCGCACATTCACACAGACACATACACACACACACACACACACTCTGACATATGCAAACAAACGCACATACATACACATGCACACTGGCTAGTGCACACACACATGTACGCCCACACACATGTGCACACACACCCCCCCAGGTATACATATGCATGTATACACACACATGTGTACACGCACATGCACACCCACACGCATACGTGCACCCACACATTTGTGCACACACACATACACACACACACACACACACACACACACACACACACACACACACACACACACACACACACACACACACACACTGAAGAAGTTCACGAAAAATAAAAGTGGAAGAAAGCGCTAGTCATTATTGCTTCTATTGTGGACAACTCTACTTTTCGCTGTTTTTTGGATTACATTATTCAGTTTTTCGGTTTACACCTGCTACATGAGTAATGGAAAAATAGGAGTGCAACTGTGTCTCTGGTAGAGAAATACATCATTATAAAGCCATATACATAATAATAGATGCTAGTGAGGTGTGTAACAGCAGGCAATTGTGAAATTATATCAACACAATGTAAAAATACATATCAGTGACTCAGCAGCTCAATCTGTTAAATCATTAATTTCTGGTCCACATGGTCCTGGGTTCCAATACAGCTGTGTCTAGCATTTAAAATACATGTATGTGTGCATCACCAGTATAAATTCTGATATGTATGACTGTCTCATCACCTATTTATCCACCCAAAGTAGTACAGTTGAATGTCTGCTTCTAAATAATGGCAGTCAAGTTTGTATTACAACACCTGAAAGTGCATAGAATGTCAAGTCATGCAACAATATGAATTCCCAGAGGAATTAGAAGTATGTAATTCAAATGAGGCCCAGTCATATCAGACTGCAGTCCACAATGATTTGCTTGTGATATTACAGACAACCACAGCAGCACAAGTTGCATACATATATGGAGCTTGTGCTAGAAGCAAAGGTTGCTAGCACAAATGTTCCAGATGGCTGCCATGACATAACACATGACTTGTCAGTTATCCAACTTGTTAACATAATGGTTAATGTACCTCATACCTTGTTCTAGGATGCAACAAGCATGTTTCCCTTTACTCTGTTAATGATACCTTTGGCTAACATACTTACCTTAAACACATACCTTACTTTCCAGTAGGATGGGTTCCCTCAATCAGGCTCTAGCTGTAGACCAAGGCTTCAACAGGCCAAACAGTTACTCTTCAGTGTTGTTGCCCTGCATATTCTGCAGCCCCTCTAACTATGCCTACTGCCTGCAGCAGCGTGTATCACACACATCTGTATGTAACAAGTAGCTGCTACAAACGTTCTCTCTGTTGACATAAGCCCTACCCCAGTAATTTCCAACCCAATATGCGAGAAAGTAAATAGAATCTAAATTGAGGTCTTGCATATTGTTGAGCAGCTGCATCAGATTGGCTGATTATACTGCAAATCAGCTGTGTATACTGCATGTAGCATTCCTGAACCACAGATTGGTTCAGAGGGAACCACCTGCTAATGAGAACCATCTTAAAAAGACAGACACCTAGCTAGGGAAACCATTGTAAATGACAGTTAATTTCTATGCTTAACTCATTCATACATTACTCATATAGCTGCATCTTTCAACAGAGGAGTTTTGTACTTTGTCCATTTTGTTTTCAACATGATGCATATGTTTGAATATACTTAGGGGGAATGGGGATTATATCAGTAAGCCTTTCTTAGAAATGTACTGATGACATGCCATTGATCTCTAGCTGTGTTACACCTACAGAGGATGTAGAGTACAGCAAGGGTATAATGCTCTGTATTAACTAGGTACACAGGTCTCCTGGATACTTCCTTTGTTAGCAGTTGTAGTAGTACCCTGCTATTTGGTTGGCACTGTTGTTTATACATATGTTATGGGTGGGGGATTCCCTGCTATGGGGCACACTATGTTATGTGATCATACGTGAGTGTCTGTCATTTCACAAACAGTAGTGGGTCACTATTGCTACTATCCTAGTTGCTTCCACAACCTTTGTATGTTTGGCACACTGTTGATTAAGCAACGTGTAATCAAGCAGGGAATACCAATAGGCCTCCTTTATTTCTGTGTCTCTATATACTGTGCTCCCACATATGTGATCCTGACATGTGGTCTCATTTATTTGTATTTCAGGAGATATCATGCATGCCAGATACCGTCCATGAAAATGACCTCGTTATTGAAGCCTTGAGACCACATCACCAAGTCCTGCTGTCCAGAGGGAGGGCAAATAGGCAAGGGTTTACAGCCTTGTGGGATGAACTGGTGTGCAACATTAATGCTGTGGGTCACCAGAATCCCACATATGAGCAGGTGTGATGCAGTGCTATTGACATGATCAGGCTGGCACATATATGTGCAGTGGATGTAGCCAGGGATCATCAGGTCACTGGTGGTGGGGCTGCAACAGAACAATGTCTGTCAGCCACTGAAGAATTTCTGGTGAGCCTTGCAACACAGGACAGCTCTTAGGCATCCATCATGACCATATGTCATGGATGTAGGTGCAATCATTTCCACTCAAGAGGACTGTCTAGGTATGCTTAGTTGGATCAACATTAGAATACTGTAGCATTCAGCATGTTTAGATGCACATAGTTTTATGTGGATGTCAGGTGTTTTTGGGGGGGGGACTTTAGCTGCAGTTTTAAGCTCATGCACAGTTTGTGACCCACATACCTGTTAACATAGCAGCTAATGTAAATGTGAAATCTTTTGAAGTATTAGCCCTGTTATACTGTCACATGCACTGCTGTGCACATTACCTTTCCCTCACATTTTTTCAGGACTACCAGGAATAGGAAGAGGCTGTGCTCCTCCTGCTGGTAAGCACAACACTATTTTATCAGAGATGCAGATTTAGTTCACTGTATTCTCTCAAGTGTCATCACAGGCTTGTTGGTTGGATTGATGTACTGTCTGCATGACTGCCAACTGTACAGGTATTTTCTGACTGTACACATGCATATGCATTGTAGGTGTGACAACAGTGATTAATTTGACTGTATTGTCAGGACATTACAGCTTGCCATAACTGTCAACTTTGCAGAGTGTTGCAGAATGTCAGCAGTGTACATCATTTATGTTTTGCTCATGAGAGTCCTGTTTAAAGAACATTCATTTCCAAATGATTACAGATGTGGGTTAGAAAATGATGTCCCCATGTCCTACTGTATGAGTTTGTGGGTTATACAAGTGTGTAATAGTGAAAGCAGTGTATACAGCTTAACATATATTGCAACATAGTACTGCAGAGCACAGTAGTGCAGGTATTAATGTAATGCTTTTCCCTTTTTATCACAGGTGACCAGGGAGGTTGGTCTTTGTCACCTTCAGAACCCAATGTCAGTATCTCTTCAAACTCTGATGATGATGGTGAGCAAAGTAAGGCACAGTTGGGGGTTGCAGGGGCGGAATTTGATACAGAGGTTGACACCCCTCATCCGCCTTCATTATCACCATACACAGCCTTTATGCCTATGCATACCTAGCCCCCTGTGGCCACAGATATTGGACAGTCGAAGGGTGGGGATGTTGAACAGGGAAGTGTGGCTACTGTGGCTGCAGTGACTATTGAATGTGGCCATAGGCAAACAGTTGTCAAGGCTCCACACAGGCAGACTGATAGGGGTGCTTGCAGGAGGCCTACTGTCTCTCCACCACCTGTTGCAGGTGTCTCATCTCATGTCACTCGGCATACGTATAGGGCCATCATGGAGGCACAGGCACATTCAGAAAGGAACTCCAGATGAAAGCTCAGGGTTATGGAAGCAGTGCAGTCTGGCATCTGTGACTGTCTCCACCAGATTGCTGATATCCTGGATCAGTTCACTGCCACAGTGGAAAGATGTTGGTCTGAGACAGATCACACACTATCTATCTTGGAAAGCATATTATCTGTGATGGAATGTCTGATTGGAGTTGAGCATCGGCCTTGTGGACATAGGTCAGCAACTACATCTGCTGAGCGTCAACGTGTTTGCACACAATCATGCTCTACTAGTGGCAGTACATCCAGTGCTCGAGAGGGGAGTGTGTTGTCCACACCAAGACATGGCAGGCAATGGGCTTGTGGTCCTGGGTGGTCCCATGGAAGATACATTCCCAGCAGATAGCAGTCACCCTCAGGTAGTACACAGCATCTGATCTTTGGCATGGAGATGCCAGTGCAACTCCTGGCAGAGCCACTTCACATTTTTGGGGGTGGAGACAATAAAATGTCAGGTCTACCATGCATGGCTTACAGCTGTCTAACATGCAGACACGTAGAGCTAGCACTGAGCTTTGTTGTATATACTCAGACACTCACACACCTCTGTCACATTCAGGTCACCTACAGACACACACACACACCACATTTCCATGTTCCATTCTGCCTGCATCCCTTCCTGACTCACGCACAAGCTTGCCAACCTATTGGGTCATCCTAGGCCTCCTGCTCCCTTCACACAACACACTGTGCAAGTGATGATACCTGTACCATATTCTTCTCATCTAGCTCATGGATGCAGGGAAATAAAGCTGTGTCTGATGCGCAGCATGACTATCTACATTAATATGAATTTGTTTCATCCAGTGTTGCTGTTGATATGCTGCTTGTACTGTTAATTTTCAGAATTTGTGTATTGCTATTTATAATGACTATACCATAATAGTGTGTGTACATTACGATGGATGCTGTTGTAATGGCTGTGCAGTCACACAATGACAGGTGTCACATGGAAATATTTATGTCACACTTTCAGGATTGTGTAGGACACACTTATGGGTACACATCTACAATCAATCCATCAATGTCAGAGAACAGAACTGAATGTCAGCACACAAGACAAATGTCATCAGAAAGGTAACACAGTATAGGTTCCAGGGTTCATAGGTTCATATGTGTTTAACAGGGTAATGAACACAATGGCTCCTTTAAGCCTAGCCATGCTTCCCTAAATACTGTGAAGGTATGATACCACTGAAAGTATAAGCAGGGTTTGGGGAGCTGAAACATTTAAAAGCTAGTGCGTGGGGGTTGAACCATCCACAGTTTCCCTGTGTCCATTGTAGACATTGGTCCATAAGCAGGTAGGACTGTCCTGTTTCCCATCTAATTGTGTAACTTGCACTTTATTTGCATTAGGGCAGAAATGTGCTTCACATGGATGTGGAGCCTGCCTCATATAGGGTGTAGTCTCTGGGTTACATACCTGTCTCTCGAGCATGTCCTATATATACCACTGTCAAGGTGTAGGTCTGTAGAACAGGTAATTCTGGTGCTACTTGTTTGGCTGATATGCAAGAGGTCCACAGTGGGGTCTGACATTACCCTATATGGCAGGCATACATCACCCCTCCAAAGCATGAAAGAGACAGACTACATGGATAAGGCCTTTACATGGTCTGCATAGGACATGTTACGTACTCCATATGGTGCTTTACTGAGGAACCTCTGTGGATATTACAGTTGTCGGATATGCCTGGCTAGTTACATACCAAAGGTGGCATTGCACCAATGATAGGTCTGTTGAATGCCGATTACAGTGGAACAATGGCTTCCTTGGATTTACATGCCATACCTTTGTTTATAGGTTGCACAATTTAGAATGATATCCACAATATTACAGATGCATGAGCGGCAAAGGGTAGATCACTATCTGTGTCCATAAGCCACTGACTACTCTGTCAACTGTTCGAGGTGTGCTGGAAATACGATAGTTCCCAGGGGTAGATGACTTCCCAAAGCATAGTATTGTGCATTTTTTGGTATTTAATGTTAACCCATGGCTTTGACAACAACTGCATGTCTGTGTCAGCCCCTCCTTGAGAACATTTGTGTCAGTGTGGGATTTAATGACAGCTCCTCATTTGTATGAAGTCGGAGATGACTAGAATGTTGGACTGTCTGTCAGCTTGACTTATGGCCTTATAGATTATTCCTCCATGATATGTTGCTCTATGTGTTGATATATGCGTTGTTTTCACAGAGTGGATATGGGGCCGCTGAGGGTATTTGTTATCTGGACTTTCTCCAGAAGGTGTTTGTGATTTATGTAGGTTACATTTCAGTACCTCAGCTTATGTCTGGTTTGGATTTTGTGTGATGTCTGCAGTATGTGTATCACAGACTACCTTCTTGACATTAGGAGTACTTTTATGTGAGGGCTTTGCCTCCAGTGACATTGTGTATATACATTACCCACATACCATATCAGTTTGTTTTATAATGAAGTGGTTGTCAGTAAACATGTTGTGATTTCTGCATTGCCTCAGGATGCTCATATCCACCAGGGTGGTAAAGATCACAGTGGGAATCCTCATATCCGTGGCAATAGGTCCTTTATTATTGATTACATACTTGTATTGAGAATATCACTCAATGTCAGAAGTATCTGTTCCACAACTATTATGCATGCTGGTTGTCCTGTATCCAACTCAGTATTGGAGTTAATACCATCATGGTTTCTAAGAAAAATGTCACCCAAGGTGTCTGGTTCTGCACAGAACACTGCCAAACACTGGAAGAGAAAGCAAATATGTAGACCCTGTAAAGTTAAGGATGGCGTATTTAGGCAGTTCTTCTGAAGTTTCATACTAATCAAGCATTGCATACTGGGAAAGAACAATTATCTTATGAAGAATGCTGAAAAGAGGGGAGTCACCTGAATTGTTGCTGCTTGACTACTACTACTGGTGGCCTCAACACGGCTGTACTGTGGTGGGATACAAAGCTCCTATTCTTTGTCTCTCACTTCTCACTAGAAGCCAAACATCAGCACCAAGCTCAAGATAAGAAGTGGGCCACAGCCTCTTTGTTGATCCATACATTTGTCACACATGATGCAAGGCTCTGTAGGGTTGTTGTAGCCTTATCAAGGTAGATGTCTTAATTAGCAACCAGGCCAATTATTTGAAATTTGCATGTATTATGCCTTGGGTTCTGAGGCTCATAGCATTTGACTAGGGTACCAACCTGATGGTGATTAGGAGCACAGCTGCTGCATCACAATATAAGGTCAAGTCTCAGGTGACATAGATGTCCAATGTTGCTCCATCAAGCTCCACAGTGGCAGTGATTCATATTAGGTGACAGTTTCACAGCAATTCATGCGGCCTGGCCTTCAACACATAAAGGTGGTGATCTGCATGGTAAGGATGTGTGGCCTACTGCAGATGGGTGGCCACCTTTGGACAATGTCTCTGTCCCTTCCACATGTCCTAGGTATGTCATACTGTACATGTATTTTCCTGGAACACTAAACTGTGTTCCCACATCATTTCACACAACATACATTTGCTGTCTGGCTGTTTGATAGACATTGTAAACTTGCAAAGCTAAAGTAATAACAGCAAAGTTGGACAAGTTTTCTGTGCAAGGATGGACATGTACATCTTCACTGCAAAGAGTGTCTACAGAGAGTGTGTTTGAGGCTGTAAACCCCAAGAGTGTAGCAGCATGACCATTACTTTGCTGTAGTTGTACATGTAAGAATGCTTTTGAGACCATGCCTAATAACAGGACTATGGTTCATTCAAGTGCCACAAGCTTGGCAAAGCAGTGTACTCAGTCTACCATGCTATCCCACACTGTCAGTTACTGTTTTACCTTAGAATGACAGCATAAAGGTAATAACATGTTGCATGTAAGCATCTGTCAGGCTACTGCCTAACCATGATGTGTTGTGACGTGTACACATGCAATAATGTATTGCTAATGGCATTATCTCTGACTATTGCAGAGATGTGGATAGTGTCCCCAAACCTCTACTTCTCCTCCACACAAACACAAAGTGTGAGAGATGCTTCTACATTAAAAACATTGAATCCATGCTCTCTCACACACCTGGCAGTACATATTACAATGAATGGGGTGCCAACATGCCCACCTCATCCCCTACTCCACCCAAACCCACATCACACATCCCTACATATGCAGAGGTCCGTACCAGAAATATAGATAATCACCAGCCACATCACAAACAGAAATGCATGCTACACATAATACTACCTCTGCAGAATACAGTACACATAATAGCTAATGCACCACTGTCTCATTGGTCAAACCCTTACCGCAAAACAGAAATTTAAACATATTAGTCATTGGTGATTACATTGTGAGTCACATTGATGTCCCTCTCACCAGGTTAAATAAGGTAAAGGTCACGGTCAGATTCTGTGAGGTGCCAGGATATGCCATATCACACATGCAGTCAAATCTGTCAACAACAGGCACTGTTATGAGTACTTCATAGTTTCTGTTGTTGTATAAGACTTGAGACATACTTCTCTCCACTGTGTGATTACAGACATGACAGAGCTCTCACACTATGTGCCTAAGGCAGGTATGCCCTTGGCCATCAGCTGCATTTTACCTTCACCTAGGATGATGCCTCAATACAAACAAAAGATGACTGACGTTAGTAATAGGCTTAGAATCTGGTGACAGTCTAAGGGGATCCACTATCTATCAGCCTGGGATGACATGCTCAGTCGACCTCGATGATTTGCCACAGATGGTCTTCATCTGTCACTCCTAGGATTTTTGGATACTGGCCAATGCTATTGCCCCCTGATAGTGCCCTTTTTAGGTGGTGTCTCAAGGACAAAATTTCCAATGTAAAAACCCCATGTACAAATAACCTCAAGGTTATGCTGTTAAATGCTAGGAGTGTCAATAGGAAACTGCACTCACTGGAAGTTGTCCTCATCTTGGAATACGCAGACCTTTGTGCAGTTGCAGACACCTGGTTCAAGGCTTTGGAGAGCACCACAGCCATACCAGGTTACACCTCCTTCCACACATGCAGAACTCAAACCGTAGGCATGCAAACTAATGTTGGTGGTGTATAGGTATTTATTAAAGATACATGCACACCCACATTGGTTACACAGTATGATTCCATGGATACACTTCAGGTGCTATTGACTGTTTGTGAGGCACGTAGTCAAGTCATTGCCAGCTACAGGAGCCCCTCCATGGATCAGGACACCCACTCTGCTTATTTGGATCTACATGAGTCTATCAAGATAAATCTGGGCACCATGGTTTGAGGTGACTTTTACTACCCACTGACTGTGTCGATAACTAATGCTCAAACTCACTTGCCCAAAGGTTACTTGACTTCATTATCCCTAATGCCCTGGATCAGCTGGTTGTCACCCCCACAAGGGGAGCTAACATACTTGATTGAGTGCTTACCAATATGGTCGCCCACTGTAGGACCCCCACTGTGAGGTCCTCCCTGGTGAGATCTGACCGCAAATCCATCTCATTCAAAGTAGGTATCACACCTGATCCCCCCATTGCAGCAAATATACTAAAGACATTCACCAATCTAGATTATATGCCCCTAAGAGATGGTATAAATATCTTCGGGTCTATATTGAATTAGTGAATGCTTAGAAAAGTGAACGCTAATTCATTTACCCCTTTTAAGCGAAAGCTTACAATCTCAAACACCTGCAACAGTGATTTTTTTCGCAGGGCAACAAATCGCTGGGCTTATTTTGGGAGTTTGCCATTTCCTCCACTGTGGTGCGATCTCGGAGTTGGTATATTTAAGGGGGGGGGGTGTGGGGGGACACAGCCACCCACATTATATAATGTTTTAAGTTTTTTTTTTTTGTAGACCAGCCAGGGAAAAGAAATCACTGTTCCGGGTGTTCGAAATTTTAAGCTTTCACTTAAAAATGGTAGATGAATTAGCATTCACTTTTCTAAGCATTCGTTAATTCAATATAGACTCATATCTTCACTGCACCTCCTCCCTCAGATGTAACTGGAAACTATGCTGAGCTCTACACCAATGCTTTATACAAACACCTGTATGACTGCATTGAATTGGCTGTACCTGACATGAGCTCAACAAGCTCCTCATGGTGAAGCAAACCTGCCTGGTGGATAACTGCCAGTATCAGGCTTTACAATAATAGGACAACATTGTTGTCTAAGGGTAGGAGGGAGGGAGCCCCTTAAAGTGGAAACACTCCCTCCTCAGCTTAAGCTAGCAAATACGTGTTGTTGTGAATTGCTCCAAAATAAAGTATGGGTCCAAATTAGTGTTCTCTACAAAGGACAACCACAAGGCATTCTATAGTTAAATCTTTAACCCAAAAGACAAGGCTCAGTTTTGTGCCAAATTCATGGTTAATGATACCTCATATACAGAGCCTGTCAACCTAGCTAACCTAATTGGCTGACAGGTTCTGTGAAACCATCACTCCCCTGTCCCCATCTCACGTACCCCATGACATCCCTACCACCTGTTCCCTACCTTGTATCTGTAAAGAGCAGGTCAAAAATGGCCTCCCTATGGACAAAAACACAGCATCTATGGGACCTGATAACATCATAGGTTGAGTCCTACATGGGTTCTAACATGGAGTGCTAACACCACTGGGAACTCTTTTCAATCATATTGTAACCACTAGCTTTCTCCCAGCTGAATGGAAATAACCACCGCTATCCATTTACACAGAGGTGGTGCATCCACTGACCCCAGGAATCATATACTTATTATCCTGACTAGCCATATCTGCAGGGCCATGGGGCAAATCATCATGGACCTTATCAACAAAGATATAGACAATATCCACACAATTGACCTTACACAGTTTGGATTTGTCAAAGGGATAACATGCCAGTTAAACCTGGTGGATGTCTTTTAGACAGTCACCTAGGACCTAGATGAGGGAAATCTGTGCATACAGCCTACCTGGACTTAGCCAAAGCATTCGACACTACCCCCACTCAGCCATCATTGACAAATGCACCCAACTAGGGATTGACCCTTAAATCATTAGAGGGGTCATTCACTGCTTCAGTGATAGAGGTCATATATTCAAATAGGGGAATCCACCTCCAATACTTGAGATCTAACCAGTGGTGTTCCACAGGGTTTACTCATGGGTCCTCTACTGTTTGGAATCCATTTCTCCAAAATACAAGCATAAAGTACATCTGTAGCTGACAGTGTTTGCTGATGCCTGAAAACTGGTAGCAGTCATAGAATCTCCACAGTATGTCAGCATCTTACACAAGGGTATTACTTGAACAAATATTTGTTGCCAAGGTCATGGCCTTAAAAGCAATGTGCATATATATGTATTATCATTACTTTTGGTAACAGTGATGATCCTGCTAAGTACCACATCAATAGTAACCCTGGCATACATACTTAGGGGTGGGAGATCTCCTGGGCACACAGGCTGACAGCTAACTTACCTTAGATCACCATGTCTCTGTGGTGGTAAGGAGTACATTCTATCATGCTCATATAATAAGTGAGGGCATTGTCTCCAGAAAAACTAGACATTATAACCTCCATGTTCTCTTCTCTCTGCAAACCAATAGTTGAGTGGAATGGTCCTTTTGGGTATTTACCTTTCCAAGTACCTGTGGCAAATGGACAGATCACATGGTTTCCTTACAAGGGGAATTCAGGTCTTCAGCAGCTGTCCATGGTGATCATCTGATATCACCATCACTTTAGTGTGTGTCATACAGACTACTCAGAGGTGATCTTTGGCTTGCATCTGAGGCAATCTCTGACCCTGCTGTATTGGAAATGCCGCATATCAGTAAGTCAATTGGTACACTGGTTATTCACTGTCTAGACCTTAACCTGGCATGTGACATTAATACCACCTGCTGGAGGGAGAGAATTGTCTACCAGAGTTTAGCACACCTTTAGAACAGACTCCCACATCATGTCAAACAGAGCACTTCATTGGCCTTTTTTTAGATGCAATCAGTACGATTGGATGGGTGACCATAATTTCACCATGGTGGTTCCACCTGTGTCCCTCTTGGACAGAGGCAATAGGTGTTGATCATGTACATAAGAGTAACAACTTGGTTCAGGTTTTAAGGACACTATGGCCATTAGCCAAGTAAATTCCAATGAGCCGATGATCCCACAGGTAGATATAAAATGCTCAGACTAACATCCACATACAAACCTGGCTGCAGTGAGAATAGTACCACAACCTATTTATGTCTGCAGAACACTGCACACACATCCTAAGTTGGCTGCAGTGATATTAGAAATCCTACATATTTAGTCTTACACAGTACAGATCATAGTACTTAACGCATGTGACATGACTTAAGTCTAACATTAGCATGGCTTTAGGCAATCTTATGGTAAATGACATCAGCAGACCTGCTGGGGGATAAGAGTTTTGAGGCTTGCATCACCTGCTAGACTCAAAACATTGCAAAATCCTGTTTGTTTGTAAGTCAGTGTGGGATTTATATTTGTTTTGAGGATGTTGCACATACACACCCAAGCACAGCAAGTGGGCTGGAGAGAGATTAGAACCCCTACCTATCTGGTGTTATACACTACAGATCACAGTACTTAATGCAGCTCAAGTTTGTTTTGTAAATGACTACAGGTGAAGTAATCCAAGAGAACATAAACAAGTCATGTGTTGAGCTGCACGGGAGGCCTGCAGAGCCACTTTACTTCTTACTATCATCTGCAGCTGGTAGTCTAACAGTCAGAAAACTGTTTTATAGCCTAGCTATGGGACAACAGCACCCATATTGAGCATATGTGTCTGTCTGCATTTTGATGGGCAAGCCTGTGGCAAAGCTACATTAGCCTTGTCAATGGGTGTGCACACAGCATACCACAGTACACACCTTGTTCAGCTGTTGATGTATGTGTGGTGAAATCCAGCAGACACAGGGGGCTGTAGTGAATGTGCCATACATTTTCAAGTTTTCCACATGCTGTAATGGGGAGACATGGTATGACTCACCACTGCCTAGATGTCTTCAGCAAGTACACAGGTTTGACTTACACTTATGTGTGTTTAACATGAGATTGTGGTTTGTTGTCAAATGTGGTGTCATTTACACATGATGTGAGAGAAGGCTGCCAGAACTCTGAACATCAGATATTCCAATAGTCGTCTAGGTGCAACATGTGTTATTATATACACTTCCACATATTTGTAAGTGCATTATCTCTTGCTGAGCTCTTCCTTTTGGTCCTTTATCCAACATTATAAGTCTCTTAGTGCAGCTTAACTCTCCATGATCTGGGTATGTAGGGCAATACAGGCATATACACACATACAGACATATATATGTATGCAAATATAATATATATATATATATATATATATATATATATATATATATATATATATATATATATATATATATATATATATATATATATAAAGTTTTACACAAATGTGAACGAGGAGCAGTGGATTTGCGCTCTGCCTAACTAAGCATATGGGCATGCTCAGTGGCATTTTTGGCTTGTTTGTGCATTGCTAAGCAGTGCACAAATGGGCAGCCCATTGCTTACACCAAAGACTTACTGTTCCATAAACTGACTCCAGTCCACAGCTAACTGTACTCCAGGCTGGAATTATGATATAATTAGAAGCATGCAAAGCTTTATCTACCTATATACTCAGGTCCATATATGAATCTACAGTTTCAGTCATTGTGTGTTGTATGTAATATTCACTTTTCTATTTATGTCTTCCAAATCTTATATGCTTAATTTGTGATATATGTATTAGCATATTATACTCCTGTGACTAAATGTTCAATTTAGTCAACTTATTTAACAGACATATCCTGCCTGTGACACATGTAATTAGTATATCCAATTTCAAGGCATCTGCATACAGACTGTAGAACAACACAAATTAAATGGATAGGTCTACAGAGAAATCTGAAGAAGTCTGGGCCTAAGACAGAGCTCTGTGGGAGACCCTGACTGTAACCAATTATTCCACTTGCCTAATTGCTGTATGATACTTGCCATGCTCTATATGTAAGTTATGCAGCTATCCATCTTATCAAGAGTATATAAATACCTAGTCGTTCTAGTTTATTGCTCAGTATTTTTTGTATGGCCTTGTCAAATCTCTAAAAATTACATCACAGCACAGTTTTTCATTCATAGCTATTATTATATTGTCATAGTACATCATATCGGAGGTGGAACCTATTTTCAACATATGCTGATATATGGTTTCAAGTCCCAACCTTAACAATTCTGATACTGACTAATCCAATATTACATAATACCATTTTAATAATTCTTGGATATGCATTGCAGATGCAGTTATGTAATTGATATGTGAAATAGGTTAATGCTAGTATAGCACACACAGAGTCACAGTCTGTGAAATAATATATATTATTCCTTAACATGCCAAATACCTGGGTATCTCAGGATTAGAACCCTGAACACCATCACACAAGCTATTTGCCTTAGTCCTTTCAGTCACAGAGGCTACTTGACAGACAGGGGATTATTCATCACACCATCACCTGCATAAATATGTACTTTGCTATTCTCAGTTAACTAACATATAATATGTAAACTCAAATTGTACATTATTGTCCTGATGCTGTGTGGCATACTAACTAAACTAAAACAATACCTTAGAAACCATTGGCTATGTCTCTGTTCAAACCCTGACTAAGACTATCTCTGTCTATTTAAATCACAATCAGTCTTCCCATGTTTCTTACTCACTCTATTGCCACTTAAGGCATCTACCATCTAGATGCTCTAGTTGCTCATATACACCTAAGATGTAATTAACCTCTTTTTCTCTCCTGAGTTTCTCCCCCTCCACTTACTCTTCCAATCCTGTTATCAACTACCTGATCTCCCATATTCTGCAGAAGACTGTCTTCCCACAGCAGTCACTAAAACAAACAAACAAAAAATAAAAAAAATAATTACCTTATCTTATTTTTGTGCTCTTCTTCTGTTCCATCAATGTTTTGCTAAAGTACCTTAATCACCTGTTTTTGTCTAGCATCCTATCTGCATCTAAAGTTTAATGTTCTGTAACTTATTACTTAATACTTTGTGTGTCTAGTCTGTTTTAATGTGGAGCTATTCTCCCCAGGCCTCTACTGAAAATTGACATATATCCAGCTAGACTAGCCTGGTCAACAAATGTAAAATAAAATAAATAAATAAATAAAACAAACTGTGTGAAATGCTCATACAGCATAGATTATTGATTGTTATGGCAATAGCAAGGGGACACTGCTGTTTTGAGGGGTGCAGGAACAAAAGTCCATGTTCTGCTAGGACATACACTAATCTATCATTAAACTCACTTTCTAACATGTCCCTTGAATGAAGTACCAGTACTCTGTTGCAGTAGGAATTCATGAATATTCCATGCATGTGGCCTACTGAATACAAATGGTGACATGTCAGTGAAATGGGTGTCTGTAGTTCCATGTGGATGTGACTTCTGTCCAAGTAACCAAGTATAGTTGCCTGCATAATTTACCCTGTCCATAGTAACAATGACACAACATAACAATCCACTAATGTGTAGGTAATGGAGGTACCTTGCAAGTGCATCAGTTAACACAACTGTAGTTCAGGACTGAATCTGTCTGATGTGAGCAGTGCACAGTCAATACATGAATAGGTAGAGGATGTGTGATTTGACTGGCATCAATTTTCATATTTATATGTGCTTAGGAGTAAGCTGTTAGTCCCTAGGTCCCTGGGTTGTCAGTGAATATTCTATGAGGTGTTTTGTAGCCAAAGACAGGGCATACTCAGCACACTTAGTCTGCCTACAGGGACATCAGCAGGAGATTCTTCTTCTGAATCATCCTGCGACTGTGGCTGTGGTGACCTAGGCACTGGTGGGTGTGTGTGTATCCCTTCCCTTTGTTAATTCTGCTGTAGCTTGTTTCCACAGGATCAGATTGTATAGCATAGCATATACTGTGAATATCTGTGCACATGTGCCTGGAGAGTACTACAAGGCTCCACCAGATATACTGAGGCACCGGAAGCATGACTTCAGAAGCCCAAACACATGCTCTGTGATATTCTTAGCATGTGCGTCATTATGGTGTTCTTCTATGGGTGTGTGTGTGTGTGTGTGTGTGTGTGTGTGCACGCGCGCGCATTTCTGATGGGTGTTATCATCCATGGTTTCAGGGTGTAGCCAGCATCCCCCAGTAAATGGCCCTGTGGGATGTTCCGCCTAGAAAACATCCAGTGCAGCTGTGATGTGTGCCAGATATGGGGGTCGTGATAACTGCCATGGCTGCCAGCACACACATTCAGGATAATCCCCAGGGCATTACACATGACTTGGCAGCTGATGCAGTGGTATCCCTTGCGATTAATGTAGATTGTACCATGCTCAGCAGGTGGTGCCTTGATGTGTACATGAGTGCATTCTATAGCACCCAGTACTTCAGGGTAGTGTGCTACATGGTAGAAGTGTTCCATATTGCTGGCCCTCTCCTCAGGGTCAAGGGGAAGAAATATGCACTCACTGGCATATAGGAGCATAGCATCCAGGATGTGGTGGAGTATCCTGAATGTAGATGCCTGTGACACCTCCATTACATCCCTAGTTGGTCTTTGAAAGGTACCTGTAGCTAGTATCCAAAGGGCTACACATACCTTAGGTTCCACTGGGCTGGGTTCCCCTCTGTTACCCCTGGCTCTGACCTGAGGGTGGCAGAGCTCACTGAGCTCTTGTAACACTTCCATTTCCACCCTGTAGTGCTGTACAATCTCCAGTTCATATAGCTCCTGGAAGGTTACCGCGGGCCTGAGCACTCTTCTGCTTCTTGACCTAGGCCTATTAGCAGCACTAACAGCACTGACGTCAGCATCTAGCACATACAGATGTAGAAAAGCTACAGCAGACCCGAGCATTATCTCAGTTAAAATTTCAAAGTCTCTATTCCAATGGTTCAGAATATTGAGGGAAAATTAGAACGTAGGGTGTATGCATATTTCATACAGCTCTGTTTTAGGTCCATCATGTAGGATTGGCTAATTATGATGCAGTTCACCTGCCTAGGATGTAGTTGATATGATTTAAAGGGAGTATTTTATTATATGACATGGCTCTATGTGCCGCATTGTTCAGCATAGCTTATACAAAATTATATATTATTAATTGAATATATCCAGTTTTCCATGACAGATGCCTACATCACTACTGTCATGTGGGTGGTCTGCTTGCACGAACACACTAAGCTATGCAGTGCACTGTGCAAACATGCTCACTTAGCAATACAAAATCCTAAAAGTGGGAATATCAAAACCATGTAGGAGCCTACATGAATGGGATATGTGGACATGGTTGCTCCTTTCAGTGATTCAACAAAGGAACCTCATGCTGACAACCTGGAAACTACATAGTTCTTAGCCATGTAAGCTGGGTAACAGCATGAATGCACCATTGTACAGACCCAATGCAGGGTCCTACACTACATTTGTGTAAACTACATTATAGGTGTTATTTAAATTTTTTTTCTGTTAAGCATGTTTGCACAATGCAGCACATAGAGCAAACAAAAGACATTATTAAAAAAATTATTATTAATTTTACATATCCACTTCCTTTTACAAACTTCCACAATGTATGTTTTGCACATGTATGTATGTGATATACTATTTTCTGGAGAGTCATGTCCATATTTGTGGACGTTTACACCCCCTTCTGTCTGTGTAAACTCCTGTATATGGACAATTTCTGTATACACTATGAAGACGTACATGGAGTCTACACGGATGCTTTCACCTTGTTGGATCACTGCACCTGCCTCATTTACATAAGATCCCCCTGGTTATACAGAAATTTGCATTGTACAGAAGTTTCCCTGTTTGCACATGCTTGCGTGCCACTAAGCAATGTTTACCAAATCTAAAAATGTTTGCAGTCATGTATGCATTGCACTGTGATGCATACAGAAAATAAAATTCCCCCATATCTTTGAATAATAGAAATATACCTTAGCAAACTAAGTGCTTTTCTGCAGAGAAATCTCCTTCAAAGAAATACCAATCTTCAGTTCTGTCTGAAACAAGTCTCCTCACCTTCAAGTCCTCTAGCTACACAGGTACATTTTTATAGTGTAGATTCAGCCCTCTCAGCACTGTGAAGATGCTAATGAGGTGTGAACTCATTAGATTTGCTGAATATCAAATTTTTGCATGCAGCAGATGTGAACATAGTATAGCCTCTACACCATTGTTAGATGCTAATAGCTTGCAACTGTGAATGACTAGTGTGAGTGAAGGAAAACACAACACCAATTCAGCAAAAATTATGTAACCACAACAGATAAAATCAGGTCCACAGCTGTCCAAAACAAAGTACAAATAATATACGGACAAGGTAACATAGGTTAAAAACAATAGCATATAAAATGTAGAAATTTATTCATAAAGTAGGTAAGCAGTTTCACTTCAATTTGGCACTTCATCAGACCAAACACATCAAAAAATACTTAATGGGTTAGTGCACAGTGGTTTCAATATAGGTTTTAAAGGCACAACATCATTCAGACCTAATTCCTTATCATCTTGCACTTCCAAAATCCATTTAATCTCAAAACACTTAGTGCAGTTGGACAAATCTCCAGCCTCAAACTGGTGTAAAACAGCTGTAAGACCAAAAAAACAAAAAAACAAAGGAATTGTCTCTACCTGCTATATATATATATATATATATATATATATATATATATATATGTTTCACAAATGCATAAACAGAAGTTGGTGACCAGCCACCGCTGTACACTGATCTACTGAACAATCTGAGGAATACATGCTTCCAACAAAATATAAGTGCCTGTTTTTGCTCTTATTTTGCACTTTTAATTGTATCTGCAATCTACTGTTGCCTTTTTTGAATTATTTTGAACTATTATTTGCTGTATTTGTTGTGTTTCTGCACTGGTTTAGCTGTAGCATAGTCCAGATCCAGGTTTGCTGTTTCTAGGACTGTTTGTAATTACCACGCAATAATTCCAAGACATCTTTCTTTGGAGAGGGCCCTTTTGCACTATTGTGACAGGAGAGTGCTGTTTGCGACCCATCTGATTTAGGGTTATTGGACCAGGGCTCAGAGTCGAGCTTCCTTATTGGTTAGTTTGAGTTAAAAGGAGTTTTCCCTGCTGTTATTTAAGCCCTACATTTGCACAGGTTTGCACTTATTTAAACTGAGCTAAATGGAAGTTGGTGACCAGCCATGCTGTACACTGATCTACTGAACAACCTGAGGTATCTGTGCTTCCAACAAATTACAAGTGTCGGTTTTTGCTCTTATTTTGCACTTTTAACTGTATCTACAATCTACTGTCGCCTTTTGGAATTATTTTGAACTGTTACTATTTGCTGTATTTGTTGTGTTTCTGCACTAGCTTCACTGTACCATAGTCCAGATCTAGGTTTGTGGTGTCTGGGACTGTTTGTAATTACTGAGAGCTAATTCAAAGACATCTTTCCTTGGAGAGGACCCTTTTGCACCCTTGTGGCAGGAAAGTGCTGTCTGGGACTCATCTGATTTAAGGTTATTGGACCAGGGCTCAGAGTTCAGCTTCCTTATTGGTTAGTTTGAGTTAAAGGGGGTTCTCCCTGCTATTATTTAAGCCCCACATTTGTGTGGGTTTGCACTTGTTTGCATGGAGCGCACCATCACTCACTGCCTTGCAGTGGTGAATACCATTGGCAGTTATAGTAGCAAACTTCTCACTTGTTAATTTTTCCCTTAGTACACTGCTCTTTCTCCATAGGCAGTTTTGTGTGATTATGATTCCTGGTCATGTGGTACATTCAGCATAACTTCTGAAGTACCAATATAAATCCCACCTATTATACCTTCATTATTTAGACCTCTTCACCCATGCATATGCTTAACCTAGTCCTTCCTATCTACTATCTAGTTCTGAACACATTAACTTCATAGCATTATGGACAGACAATTTCCCACATTTTCTCCAGCCAGCCTGATCGACATGGGCATCCTGAGACAATGTAGTAATTGGTTCATGTACATTGATGACCCACTCCTCTTTGTTCACTCCAATTCAATATATGAGAGATGCATCTGTATTAAGAACCTTGAATCCAGGCTCTCTCACTGGATTATTAGATTACAGGCAGATGGTAATAAGGGGTTAAATGGGAATGTACCTTTAAAACTAGTATTGAAAGCTAGGCATTTATTTAAATAAATTATTGTGGCATATAGTGCTCGGTTATAAAATTGTGTATAGAAGGGTTTTATTAGGCTATCAGTACTACAGCAGTTAAATGCTTTTAAATCTACAATCTAGTATTTTGTTTTGGTCTAGCCGAATGTCAAGATTTTAAATTACAGCAATAAGCTATATATGCCTAGATTTTCTAGGTGCCTCCATCCAGTTAATTGATATATAGTATATGGTAGCTTGGGTCTACTTTGACTCATCGAAATTACACTTCACTGATTTCTAGTTGGCCAACTCCACTTCAGCGAAACAGCTTTAAACAAGAAGCACAGACTACTGAAATCCTTTCCCTGTGAAATAAATCACTTGGCCACCAGGATGAACTTTGTCCTTTCTCCATTATAGTGCAATTTAAGAGTTGGTATATTTAATTAGGGGGGGTGTGGAGGTGAAGCGCCCCACTTCGGTGGGTTTAATTTCATTCCATTGAGTTTTTTTCAGTGGCAGCCAAGTGTTTTTTTTCAGTGGCAACCAAGTGGTTCATTTCACAGGGAAAGGTTTTTGGTAGTCTGTGCTTTCGGTTTAAAGCTGTTTCGCTGAAGTGGAATCAGCCAACTAGAAATCGGTGAAGTGTAATTTCGATGAGTCAAAGTAGAGCCAGTAGCTTATGAATATTCACTATTAGCTTTTGTAGAAAGATATGTGCATATTATGTTAGGTCATTTTAGCTTTTCAGACTGTTTATAATGAGTTAGAATGTAATGCATCTCAGTAATATGATTATAATTATAGTGTGCATATCAATTTATGTACTCATAGTTAGTAATCTTTGAGATGCATTACATATATAAATGTGTTGCCAGTTGATACAAATGTATTTTATAGTACATATTTTTCTAAGGAAGTATGCAAGTGTGTTTAGTGAGTTATACTGTAACCCTTTAGGATTTTTAATAAGAGCTTAATCTACAGTGCTTATACTTCATACAAAAACCTTAGTTCACTTCTTCAGGTCTTTTATATTAAGTAATGAGATAGTATGTTATGTATCTTTATATAATGTCTATATGTATAGAGTTCATTATGATTTATGCACATGCAGTTGATATATTTTTAGGTTGTGCAGGTAAATATATAAATGCTGTGTAAGTTGACGTAAACTAATTTAAAGTGCATGTTCTTTTAAGAAATACGTGAGTATTTCTGGTGAAATGCAGTGTAACATTTTACATTTAATTGTTTTAATTCAAGTTGAGTTTCTATTGGTGCTTAAGTTTTTAAATAATTTTATATAATTAAACTTTTGCATGCATTCTGTTTGGTCTGAAGAAGCAGGTAGAGATAACACATGAAAGCGCTAATAGTTAACCTGGTCTTGTTTTGGTTCATTTATCTTCTTTTTATTTTTAATGTTTGTTGGTGTCTTATAAATGAACCGTTTATCCTAGTTGCTGGTGTTATCCTTATTTGGAGTTGTTGTTCTTTACTTTATCAGCCTTGGAGCATGGCCAAGAAGTACAATAACCTGGAACTAGATTACAATCCTTTAATTCATCGAACAAACAATGAAGTAGATATCTTAGGACGTCATGGTGCTAAACAAAATAATGGGCATAATAATGGACATGAACGTAGAACTCTTAAGCAGATGAGTGAATTACCGGAATCTAGTGATAATCTGCTTTTGAGATACTCTGTATTTGGCAACAAATCTAAAGAGCAAACAGAGAATTTTAACTCGGATGGTTTCAGGTCAGAAAGTCGTATATTAAAAGATGAATCATTTAAACTTAAATGATATCAAATACAGAGACAGCATTTTGATGCATGTCTTAAGCTCAAATGTATACCCAGTGGGTATCAGGGCATTAAATATGCCCAGCTATGGAGAGCATCATCCAGGGATGTTAAAACAATGGCAACAACTGAATCTAGATGCAGGATTCAGTTATATGAGACTGCAGAATAATTTCTTCAAATAAGAAGACAAACTTTTAGCAAGTAGTAAAACACATCCAAATAAGTTTTACAAAACATTTCCTGAACAACTGGTGGATAGTAAACTAACAGAGCTGATTGATACAGTAACCTTGTATGAAAGGAAACTTCTTCTGACTAAGAATAGCAAGATAAGGAAAGATACCAAAGATTTTAGGAAAGCCCATGTATTTGCATGGCCAAGGAGTAATGAAAGACAATCATATTCTGGTAATAAACCTGAGCATCCTAATAATGATAATTCATCTAATAAAGATTCTAATGTGTCAGATCATAATATGCCAATGACTTTGAAAAAGTCTATGAACAACAATATTATGAATGATAAATCCACCATAGATAGTGTGGCTGTGTATGATAGTCAGAACAATATGGGCAGTGTTCATAACTCTAGATCACATGATGATTTAGGATCTGCTAGCATTGTTCATCCTGATGTGATATGTAAAAGTATGCCTCACCATCTCCGTCCATCCAAGCAACAGGTTTTTATGGATTTACCTTTACCCATCAACCAGAGGGACGCCAGGAATCATAGTCGATCCAGAAGCTGAGGGTGGGTCAAAAGGAAATATATACCTGACAGCGGACAGAATCAAACCATCAAAAAATGTTGGAAGTCAGCGAACAGTCACCAGTATGGATTATATCCAGCAAAGGTCTATCTAAGCATAATATATCATTAGTGGAGAAGGGACTCTCATATATACCATCTCAACTTGTAGACCTTATGGAAACTATCATTTACCTGAAGATCTTTCTTCGAAATGTAATGTTGAAGTTGAAGTATCATAATGATAAACAAGGTACTGTGAATATATATAAAAACCTAGTACAATGATACCCATTTTACATCCATTAATGGAGGCTTTTAGTAATTTGTGTATTAATGAACTATATGAGATGCTTAATAAGGACAAAATGGGTAAGATGTATCACAATATTACCAGGCAAGAAAGACGGACATTGAAAAAGTTACTGACTGATAATAGTATTATAATAAAACCTGCTGATAAGGGCGGGGTCCTACAATAGTCACGGACACTCAATACTATAATAAAACAATGGAAGATATGTTATCAGATGTTATTACATAACGGCACATTGCAATTTTGGATATACATTGTATGAAATCCATCATTGATAAGTTTTTAGATGAATTATTATTTACCAAAGTGATTTCAGTTGAATTGTGTAATTATTTAAAAGTAGACCATCCTCTCATACCTGTCATACAAGGTATTCCTAAGATCCATAAAGATCCTAAGAGACCATCTTTGAGACCCATAGTAGCAGGTGCAGGGTGGTTAACAGAACCATTTTCTATTTTTTTAGAAAAAACATTTACATCTTGTATTAAGCAACAATTCACTAATTTTAAGGGATATACAACATTATTTACAGGACCTTTATGCGGTCATGTCAACAGGAGAGTATAGATGTAAATCCTGCTTAGTCACCATGGACGTCTATCCTTGTTTACAGTGATACCCAACAAAATAGGTATGCAAGCAATTAGAACTTATTTAATTATCCAAAGTGATTATATTGTCAAACTTAAACATCTTATATGTGATTTCATAAATATCATACAATCAATGTGTTTGTGTTTAATATAAAATATTATTTGCAACAAGATGTCATGGCTATGGGCACATCATGTGCGAATAGCTGTGCCAGCTTGGTCAAGGATGTCTGGGAAAATCAATATATAATGCATACAGGTAAATACAGCCCACATACACCATTCTACCATCACTTTGTGGATGATATTTCTTTGTTGTGGACAGGTAGTTCAAAAGATTTAAGTGACTTTACCAAGTATATACAAGAAACCACCACATTTTTAAAATGTGATGTAAAGAGTTCAGGCATTCAGATAGAGTTCTTGGATGTATTAATTATCGAAACATTACAGGGATATAATACTATGGAAATATATTGTAAACCATGCTATTGCAACACACTATTACATCACAGAAGTATGCATCCTACATATATATTTTCAAATATTATCAAAGGCTGAGCAATAAGGGCCTCTAGGTTTAATGTAGATTATATGAATTTTCATAAGGAATTATCGAATCTAAGTGATAATTTTATTGGTAGAAGCTATGATAAACAACAGGTGGAACAAACATTAAGTGAAGATGTCCCTTGAGACAAAGAGGAAGACCATATTTTTCTGAAATATGTAACTCAGCATGCATTAACATCAATACCAGTAAGAATTCTAAACATCTACAATTTTCTATGTTCTATAGTAGTAATGTTAAACATATAAATGTTATACGTAAACACTGGGACATTACAGATTAAAGAATTAAACAGGTAGTGGGAAAACAGCTACATTTCAGATATAAAAACAAGAAATCTATTAAAAGGATATTATGTCACCATAGAGAGAGTAGAGATTTGTACATGGAATCCAGAGAAAGATGTACGCAACCATGTGGGGACTGTAATTTTTGTAATTTTATTAATTGTAGTGGCCAATTCATACATCCTGTAACAAGTAGAAAACACACTTTTAATGCAAAGGCGAACTGTAACAGTGTTAATATTATTTATGTAGCCTACTGCATTATTTGTAAATCATTCTATGTGGGTAAAACTAACAGATGTTTTAGGGACACAATTAGAGAACATCATTATAATATCAGAATTTCAAGTAATACTAAAGTCTTGAACAAACATGTTATAACTACATCTAAAGAGCATACTTTTAAATTCATGGAGATTGAGGTAACAGATGTCAGTCAATGAATAGATGACACCAGGAATATAACTGAATTAAATGAGAAGAAATGGATTGTTAGCTTACAGGCAGATGGTAATAAGGGGTTAAATGGGAATGTACCATTTAAACCAGCAGTGAAATGTAAGCATTTATTAAAATAAATTATTATGGCATATAATGGTCTGTTATAAAATATTGTATAGTAGGGTTTTATATATTAGGGTATCAGTGCAACAGTAATTACATGGTTTTAAATGTATAATCTAGCATTTGCTTTTATTGACACGGTCTATTTAGAATGTCTGTATTTTCATTTACAGCAATAAACTATATATAAAACGTAAAATATAACCACTGGGTAAAACACTGTTGGAGCAGTCATAAAATTAACTTATTTCAATAAAATAAAATACGTTTAATCAAAAATGAAATAAAAACAGGTAAGCACTTTCACATACAGCTCTTCAGACCTTCTAAAAGCATATCATGAGAACAAGGTGTTTAAATAACTTTTCAATTAAGTTGAGCCAATAAATGTATTAGTAGAACTTACAAGTAATTTATCAATCTGACATCAATTCCTAACCAAGGATCTCTCTTTCCTCAGTTCCTATAAACATGTCACATGGAAGCTGATGCCCAAAACACCTAAAAAGTGAACATAAAGGTAAAATAAAAAACACATATTAAACATATATACATAATATACACTTGTACATATTCACAATTAATACTTCAGACCATGCTTTTTCAGCACTGGTTTCAAGGAGGCTTTTTTCATTCAGTTCTTTACCTTGATCCATCCTTAACCTAATAATTCATCTAATCTCGCTGTTCTCTGTTATATTCCTTATGTCTCCTTGCTGCATATTTGTTAGGATCCTATCAATGGTCATAAACTTAAATGTATGTGTTGTATCGCTGCTTAAAACATGCTTGGAAAGAGTATTACTTAAAAAATGAATGTGAATGCTGTATAAATGTTCCCAAATATGGTCTTTTAACATTTGATTAGTTTTGCCAGCATAAAATGGGTAGCCTAATGGTTAAGGTGCTTGCCTTACAAACACAAGGTGCAGGGTTTGAGTCTCACAAGGGATAATTGGCTAGGCTTAAAATGACTCATAAGAGCAGTTAGCTTAGTACTAACCTATGAACACCACTGTATGCGATGGTCAAGCTATACATCATGTTGTGTGATACAATTGGCATCGATATTAAACCAATGTTTATGGCCCATGTCTGGATGTACAAAAAAAAAAACAGAATTATCTATTTAACACAATAGATACATTTCAAACAAGCTCTTGTAAATTTCTCTGTGGAGACATGTCCAAAATTAATAGAATCTTTAGGGTAACATAAGATTCTTTTCAAGGATTTCTTAATTTTATAGGTAAAAGATAGTTGATCACCTACTACCACTTTAATCCATGGATCAATTGTCAGGATGTCCCAGTGTCTTTAAATAACTTCAGTGATTCCTTTGACATCATTTATATAAAAAAGTGGTACACTGACTTTTCTCAAGCTTGTGTGTCTATTCAACAATCAATATGGTGACAGTTTTAGAATGACATGTGAGTCCAGAGCTATGTCAGACACTCCTCCAAAGATCTTCTTGTAACATAAACTGAAGATGTCATCCTGTATAATATGTACTCTGACAACATTCAAGAGAAACCGGTGATGTGACAGTAGCATCAAGTACTGTGTTCTCAAGCTACTTTACCTAGATATATAGGGGTTCTAATCTGACAGCAGGCAACCTGAGTGTGTATATATTCAAATATTACTTTTGAGACAATTTTAAACAGAGATGTGACTCCACATCCATGTCAGACAATCCTCCCAACTTGTTCTTCTCAGCATACAATGATGCTATCATACTCCATAAAGTGCATGGTGTTAAAGTCAGACATATATGGTGTTGCTAGCGTTACATTGCATGGCATTCATCTTTGATACATACCCAGGTGTAATGTTGAAATCAGACCCAGTCTACTGCTGTGTGTGTGGTTGGTGGTACATTATGATCATTGCATGATTTTTACAATTACTCTTCATTTCCTCACCACATAGAAAAATCTTTAATGTAGCCCCATGCATCCACCATCATATTTTTCCCTCTGGCCACATGACATCCTTCGTACAGAGGAGTGGAGGATGTCCTCATGTCAAATATGAATGCACACATCATGAAGCAGGGTCCTTCTATGAGCCTCTACAAACCACCTTTGGACCACTGCATGTTTGCTTGCTAATTCTGTCATGGTGTGGTGCACATGTCCCATATGGACAATGGCAATATCTAATGCAATCCAACAAATGCACACATAAGCACAATAGTCTTACTATCTTCCATCAGATATATACAGGGAGTTTGTTTAAATGGTATAATAATGGTTAGGATTTTATGTAATGTTGGCCGTTAGCTTAACAATGTCCTATGGCCCTATGAACATTTGACATGTCAGTGGTGAGGTGTGGATGTACAGCTACAAGACGGAATTACAATCTATTATGTCAGCTAATGTACTGATGGCTGCTGCTGCCATTTCATTATATGCACCTTCTATAATGGCCATAGTAATATGCCTCCTGAGAACTGTTGGCATGGTATGATTTACTTTTAAGTATATTGTTGGCTTACTGTGTTGTTGTAGTGGAGCAGATCAACATTCTACACAATTCTCATCCCACCATCACAGTGACACTTGCAATATGGCACAGGTGTGCATGTGCATACCTGCTATCATTAAATGTTCTGTGACATACATCAACATAAATTTATACTGATTACATGGGCACATAAATCTTGTTTCATCCACTTGTTGTAATGCTGTGATATACAAAACATACCAAGTTTTGATTTGATTACAACCTTGTGGAATTCATTGTATGTGCAGTTGTGTTGCTATTCCCAAGGATTATTGAGGTGGTCAGCAGCACTGTTGTACATGTGTCTTCTTACAGAACCATGTATAATAGCTCACAATCACATATTTTATGTCAATGACACTGATTAATAGTGGTGATATTCTGATATTGTCCATCATTGTGCATGCTTCTGTCTACTGATGTCCATTAGCCTGTTGCTGTGTCCCGCTTGATTGACACCTATGCTGACATTATTCAAAAAACTTATTGTGCACATCTTCACAATATCCACCTACCACCTATTGTATATAACAACCGTGATAAATGTCCTCTCCAGTGATCATGTCAGGATGCTTATATCATCTCCACTGATATGTCACCTTGTGTGACAGTCACATAATATACAATTACTGTATGATGAAATGACTATATCCACACATGAGGTATAAACAGCAGTACGCACTGTATTATGTAGATATGTGATTACTGTTCATGCTACAAGTGTCTTATCTTTGTGGTGTACATAAATTAACATGCCCTCACTTGCTATACATTATCATGTTTTATTTGTCATCTTCCCCTGTGTTCATTCCTGCAATTCTTGTGTGTGGCCTTTTTCAATACACATACTTCCCCAGAATAATTATTTATAATGCATTCTATGTATCCTTGTTGATCACTACCAAAACATTAATTCAGTATGCCTAAAACAGGTTTGCAAACTACTCTGCACTGGCTACACTTTCCTATAATGTGAGAACTTTATACACTGCCTTATATGAAGCCCTGCTCTGTGCAACCCTGCAGAACTAGTTTGCCCATAGGTAAATGGGTTTGCATGTCTGCAGCTGTTTGTGCTGCTTTACAATGTTTCGCGGCTGGCAACACTGTTGCTGGCCACAAAACTGCTCTCGTATTCATGTAAAAGTGATGTGCAGCATGCATATGCAATTATTATTGTTGCTCATTTCACTAATACGTTAACTCTGTGTAGGCTTTGCTTTAAGCCTACACAGAGTTTATTGAATTCCTGGATAATTGCAGAGGACTCTGTAATTTAAGGGGAATACATAAAAGAAAGGCAAAGATCTAAAAAATACAAGAGGCGATAAAAATCTGGTAGATTAGCTGTGGTGAACAAATGTCAATGGCCTTATAGAAGGAGGCACTTGGATATGAAATTGATAATTTTGTAATTTTTAAATTACCCTTGGGAGCTGCAGTACCCTGTAGTAGACCTAGGCACAGTGTGCTCACCACTCTGCTAGGACAAACATCCCTCCCTTCAGCAAGCTACTTCCCTCCCACTGCAAACCTTCAGCTTCAAAAGATTTAATAAAAAGAAAAGAAACTGTAACTTGTCATCACCGATCCCTGGAACCATGGCAAATTTGCCCTGAATTGCTAGATATCTTTACTAAATACATCCTTTTTGCATTTAATATTAAACTTTCTGTCTGTTAATTTGTTAATCAGTATGTAATAACTAGTGGTGTGCACACCTAGTTTGGTCGCTTGCTCCCAGGTCTCCCCTCCCCCTCTCCCAGCTCCTATACTATAAGAATATTACCATCTTCTACTTATTTTTACAGACCCCTAAACTATTCTCCCTCCCAATAGTTATTTCTTATATAACAAGTGCTCACTTATACTTTAATTAATTTATCCCAATCTGACATTAAAGAACCATCTGTTGTGATCTAAAGAAGTTACCTTGCACCTCCTGCTCTGGCTTTCCTGATTGATTCTTGCAGATGTGGTCTTCTGGCCTGGTTCTCACAATTTCAAATCTCCTTTGAGAGTACCCCAGGCCTGTAGATTGGCTTGTAGTTTTCCCCGCCCTGCCCTTCCTATTGATGTCAAATAGGAGATTATAAATCTTTGTTTTCACTCCTGGCACCATTGTTAAATTACTCTCAAGAGCTGCAGTAGACTCTAGTAGACCCACGCATGATGTGTTTGCCACATAGGTTTCCTGTGATTATTACCATATAATTTGTGCTGCAACTAAGTTATAGTCCTTATACACACTATGTGTTAATATAATTGTTAACTACTGACTACTTACATTATTAGTGTTTTTTACTGCCATTTATTTATTGCTTTTGCTGATTGCTGACTTAAGTTACCAGAGAACTAGCACTATTACAAAAGTTCCAAATACTGTTCTCTACTAATGAAATTGCATGTTTAGGTGTGGTAGCTGGACTGCATGAGTATGTTTCTGTTATGCATAACCTCTTCATTTTCATGATGTGTAGCACCTTGCGACTACCCCTGTTTAGTGTTACAATAATGTATAGATTGTATAAGGATTAGAGATTGTCGCTACTACTACTACACAGGCTTGCTCTACTTGATAAGTGTGGAGTAGTGACGGCATCATCTTTATTTTGTAATATATCTACAAATGCTACTCCTAGTGTTATAATAATTATTTGACTATTTTATTGCTATTTTCCTTGCTGTTATCTCTACAACTACACTTCTTTTTCATGTTATAATGTTACATATGGCAGTAGTTCTAAGCATTCATAGGCATCTCATGATATATATATATATATATATATATATATATATATATATATATATATATGATACGCTATCTGCTGGTATAGTTAATCTCACTGCTCTCACAGAACACGTTAACATGTTATTGAAACTGTAGTTATTATATACCTATTTTCAGCTGGAAATCCTACACTGCATTGGCAAACATTAGTTGAAATTGTTTTTTACTACAATAGCCACACTGTACTTGTATTCCCACCATCCTAGTATATTAGCTTAATTCTTTGTCGGTGTTATAACTATTTTTAATGTAATAATTGCTCAATCTAAGACCCTTGTTACATGTAACCATATGCTTACTTAGACTAATGTAACCTAGCTGTTTCCCTTAAAAGGTTTTCCTTATTTGTCTGCTCTCTACAACCTAAACACTGTTTTCCTTTTATCTTCAATCTGCTAGAACAAACATCCATCCCTTCAGTAAGCTACTTCCCTCCTATCACAGACCTTCAGCTTCAATAGGTTTAATAAAAAGAAAGAAACTGTAACTTGTCATCACCGATACCTGGAACAACAACAAACATGCCCCGAATTGCTAGCTATATTTACTAAATACGTCCTTTTTTGCATTTAATATTAAACTTTCTGTCTTTTAATTTATACCAAAAGTTTGTTAATCAGTACATAATCACAAGTGGCGTGCACACCTAGCTTGGTCACTTAATCCCCAATCTCCCCCTCCCCCAGCTCACATATCTCATACTATAAGAATTTTACCATCTTCTACTTATTTTTATAGACCCCTAAACTATTCTCCCTCCCATTAGTTATTTCTTATACAAGTGCTCACCTGTACTTTAATTCATTTATCCCAGTCTGACATTAAAGAACCATCTGCTGTGATCTAAGAAAGTTACTTTGCAGGTCCTGCTCTGGCTTTCCTGATTGGCTTTTGCAGATGTGGTTTTCTGGCCTAGTTCTACCCACTACCCTACCCCAAATTCCCAACCACCTACTCTTCCATTACACTTATAGTCCCCTAAGCCACTCCCCCATATACCATCATCCAATGAACTGCACCGAGCCACATCCAATTATCACCTGCTAAGTTCTAATAATACTTTAAACACCAACAGATTTCCCTACACTTCCTAATACCACATGTTACACCACTACTTTATATCCTGAATCAGTGCTCATCACAATGCTGAACACCACTCAGCTAATTATTTACATTTTCTCTCTCACCGCTTATCTTCTCATACTAACCCAAGCCACCTCCATCAAAAGCATACAATTTTCATCATTTTCAAGAGTTCCAACCCTAACTACAGCACCACAATCCAATATAAATAGCTTATCTAATATCTCATCATCTTTATTCAATTGTAGCAATGTAAATACTACCATATTCAGAGTCCTCCCCATCAGCAACAATGTCAAAATAATTCCCTTTACTTTAGCTAGGTCCTCTTTTAAAATATACTTTTCATAACATATAAATCATCTCTTGTTACTATTTCAAAGTGGCAACATACATCCAAATCCCGGTCTAACCCTCTCTCCCAGTAACAGACATATCCCTCTCTCCCACCTCTAAGTCACCTGCTAAGACTTGAAACCTATTTATAATAATAATTAACATACATAGTATATGTAAGAAAATAACAGAATTTCATGCCTGGTTGTTTCAACATACCCCTGATATCGTAGCTGTTACAGAAACTTGACTAAAGTCTTGTATACCAGACACTGAGATAGCCTCAACTGGTTACAATATCCTATGCAAAGATAGACTCCAAAAGAAAGGGGGGTGTAGCTTTAATTTACCATAACTCCTTAACCATTACAACCTTTTCTAAACCTGTCCCACCCTCTGGCATCCTGGAAATTTTATTATCGTGACTACAATTAAATAGTACTAAACATATATGCATATCAGTACTATATATTCCCCCAGGTCAGAGCATCCCTATAATTGAGGATTTTCTAGCTTGGACAACCCAAAACATATCCAATGAAACTATCATTCTAGGGGATACTAATATTAATTGGCAAATTTTAATGTCAAACTCCCCACCTAATTGTATTAACCTGCATTAAGTTCACACAGCTTGTCACATGCCCTACTCATATACTAAACAAGCAGCCAGAATCCACCTTGGATTGGATCCTAGTCTCTGATCCACACAAACATTCCAACACTGGTACATCCCTGATATCCTAAGTGACCATTTACCAGCTTTTGCACATAGAACCCATACTCAGGTACCCAAACCCCACTCATATAGAATATCTAGAAACTTAACCAGCTTCAATCAAATATTTATTTATTTCCAGTTTGATTACCAGGGAAGTCCACTGGGCCCAGAAAGCCCATTTTCAGTGGAGGCCCGGGGAGAAAAGCTCCATAACACATAATACAGTAAAGATACAAGTCTAGAAAAGTTACAGTTAAAATAACAAGTTACAAATATATGAATTTGATATAAAGCATGAGCAACTTAGCACATTGTGACAGATCATATGGATTATACTGTACATATTAATTTAGACATTCATTCATTTAAAGTAAGAAACTATTTACATACATTCATTCATTTAAAATAAGAAGCTATTTACAGTATTTACATAGTTGAAATAATTTGGGAAATAGCTATGGGAGTTATAGAGAGCTTAGGAACACAGGAGGAAATCTTCCTAGGGACATTTACTTAAACAGAATTAGGTGGGGTGAAAGCAGATACATTTCCATTTGGAGGACAGGTATGTGAATAGCCTGGTTTTGAAATTATCTGTGTTTGGTGTTGGCCATAGTGCGGAAGGGAGTGAATTCCATTTCTTGCCTAGGAAGAAAGAAAGGAGAAGCTGGCCAGCAGGTCATTTAGGTTTGTGGATAGTAATTAAGTTTTGGTGTTCAGATCTGAGAGTTCTATTAGGGGTGTAGGGGGGAAGGATGTTTGCTAGAGCATGGCATTTTGTTGGGTGAAATATGAGTCTGTGTGCAGTGGTAAGTTGGAGGTACTCTAGTTAATTTCTGAGTTCTAGCAAATTCAGAGATTGAAGGGTAAGACAGTAATGGGTGGAATTCTTGGCTTTGTTGGCAAATTTGGAGATTTTGTTATACCAGTTTTCAAGTTTAGAGGTGATGGAAGAGGTCAGGTTAGTTAGAAGAGGGGCTTCATACAGTAGGGAAGGAAGAAGGTAAGTAGTGGCCAGAGTGTGCCTAGTAGAGGTGGAGAGGAAGTGATTGTTCCTGTATAGCATTCCTAACTTTTGGTGGATTTTCTTTATATTTTGTTGAATGTGGATATCAAACTTGAGATGTTTGTCTATAGTAACGCCGAGAAGTTTGGCGAAGGGAACCACTTTGATAGGAGAGTTGGTTTGGCTAAGGGCTTAAAAAGAACTTTTGTCATATGAGAAAGTTTTTGAGGGTGAGAATAGTAGTATTTTAGATTTGTTTGCATTGAGAGAGAGGTGATTTTTGTGCATCCAGGTCTCAGTAGTTGAAAAGGCAGTTTGGGCTTTAGTTAGCAGTTCATGAATATTAGAGGCAAAGCAGACTAAAGTTGAGTTGTCTGCATACTGAATAACTTTGGCATCAGGAATAGCAGAGTGAAAATTATTGATAAAGATATTAAATAGCATAGGTCCAAGGATGGACCCCTGTGGTACGCCAGTTGGGGTGGGTAAGAAAGGAGAGGTAGCTTTCTTCCATTTCACAGCCTGAGCTCTATCAGACAGGTAACTTGAGAACCAGGATAAAGTGTTTTGGGAGAGATTTAGGTTTGAGAGATGATAGAGAATGTGCTTATGGGAAACAGTATCAAATTACTTAGAGAGATCTAGGAGAACTGTAGATACTAAGTGTCCGGAATCTCGGGCTCAATTGACAGTTTCTAAGAAGGAGAGTAGTGCAGTTATAGTGCTATGCCCTGGGCTGAAGCCATGTTGGGTAGGGGTAAGAAGTTGGTTTTGGGTCAGAAAAGACATAAGTTGGAGGTGGACGCATTTTTCTAGGATTCTGGAGATTGGTATGAGAAGAGCAATGGGGCAGAAGTTTGCGATGTTAGCATTTTTGCCTCCCTTGTGGCGAGGAAGAATAAAGTCAGAATGCCAGAGTTTAGGGACATAGGATTCCTTTATGGATCTATTGATAAAGATACTTCTTGGGAGTGCTATACCATCAGCAGCAGACTTTAGGAAGGAGGAGGGAATGTTGGGTGCATTGGAGCAGTGTTTAAGTCTGGATAGAAGTCTTTTTATGAAATTAATAGAGACAGGTTTGAGTTCAAACATAGGGGGAAAGTTATTAGGGAGCTTAGAAGGAGAAGAACAAAGGAGAGATGGGTTATTGTTGGGAAAAGTCTTGGTCAGGTCAGATATTGATTCTATAAAAAATGAGTTAAATTGTGAGGCTAATTCAAGGTCAGATTTACTTGGATCAGGGCAGAGGTTATTTTTGGAGCCTAGGTTGAGAAGTGAGTTTGTGGAGTTCCAGAATTGCTTAGGGTTTTTAGTATGGTTGGACTGGAGCTTAGTATAGTAGGATTCTTTGTCATTGGTGATTTGTTGTTTTGCAAGTTTATGGAGCTGTGTATATTGGAGAAGGGTTTGGAGCAGTTTATTCTTTTGGTAAAGCTTCCAGGATTTGTCCCTTTGATGCATAATTAGTTTTGTTTCTTTGGATAGCCAAGGAACAGTAATAGTTTTTATCCTTTTGTTTCTTAGTGGGGCTAGGGAGTTTAGAGTGTCTAAGAAGATACAATTGAAGTTGTCTATGGCTTTGTCAAGAGGAAGGGTTTTTAGAATGTTCCACTTTATTTGTTTGAGAATGTTGGAGAAAGGTTTGGGGTTGAATTTGCTAAGGTTGTGCGTGAGAGTGTATTGATGCTGATGTGGGGTAGAGGTGGTTGCACAGTGAATGAAATCTGGGAGATGATCACTAATGGTATCAGCGTTTGTGCCAGAGTTTGTAATTTTAAGATCCAGTCGAGAATGGATCCTGGGGGATTTGTTTTGTTAGGTCGGGTGATGGAGAGGATTACTTGAGTAAAGTTATAGAGGATAATGGATAGGGAGGATAAGGGGCTGTTGATTTTATTCCAGTCAATGTTTACATTGCCTAGTATGTAGGTTTCATAGTTAATTTCTGTTGAGTCCCATAGGAGTATATCTTTGAGGGTTGAGATGTTGTTACTGGGTGAGATGTATAGGGCAATAATACAGATGTTTTTGTGATTATTCATTCTTAGTAAACTGACTGTTAGTTCTGTATTATCGAATTGAGGAATTGGAATTGGAAGGGGAATTAAGGTGAGAAGATTAGAATAGATTAAGGCAACACCACCACATTTTCTATTTAAGTGGTCACATCTGAGAGTGTGAAATCAATTGGGTAGGATTTCAGAGTCAGAGATGTGAGGTTTGAGCCAGGTGTTGGAGATAGCTATGATGTCAGATTGGTTGTGGCTTAGCCATGCCTGGAATTGGTGTACTTTATTAGTGAGACTCTGGGCATTGATTGTGAGGAATTTAAGAGTATAGTAGGGGGAAGAAAGGTTAGAGGGAGGTAAAGGGTAGATGTTGTTTGTGGGTGGATTAGGTCCAGGCTTGGGATGAATGTCTCCAGCTAAAAAATAGGTTATTGAAGAAAATAATTTTTGTGGGTTTGGGTTTGAATTTTAAGAGTTTAGGATGATCTAGTATTAGTTTAGGAGTGGGTATCTTAGCTGTAGTGGAAATGATTTTAAGATAGAATAGGTGGAGAGGGTTGGGCTGAAGTAGGGAAGAGGAGATAGAATGGAAGTGAGTGAGTGAAGGTGTAGAAGGATTTGCGTGGTAGTTTGAGATGAAGTTGAGAGTGGAAGTTGGTTGGAGGAATATGAGCTGGAATAGTATAGAGGAATTAGGAGTACAAGGAGGAAGAGTGGTGCCCGGAGGGTTAGGAGCATTAATACGAGCATGTCTAAAGAAAGGTAGTTTAATGGGTAAAAATTTGTAAGGAGGGAACAGCTGTGAAGTGAGAGGAGATAGAGAGAAGAATTTACTTAGTATAATAAGAAAGGGGGAGGGGGATTGAGTTGATGAGGTGATAGAGAGTGTGATGTATTTAAGTGAGGTTGGTGTAAGGAGGAGAGGTAAGGAGGGAACAGTTGTTATTGGGTAATAGAGTTGAGTGGTTGGGGAAAGGGTAAAATAAAAATAGGGGTACTGGGAACAGGTGGGAATTGGGGGCAGGGTAGGGGAGCAGAGTGAGCCTGCAGGGCAAATGTAGCAGGTAGAGCCAAGGAGGAGGAAGAAAGTCAGCAGAAAGTTTATCTGTGAAGCAGAGAACAGATCTGAGGTAAGGAGGTACAGGATAGGCACTATGTATGTAAGTTGGAAGGAAGCAGAGGGTTCACTGGAGCTAGAAGCTGAAACAGGGCAGTGGTAGATTAATAGAATATAGCAGATTTTGAAGGGCTAAAACAGGCCAGAGCAAGGTTAACAGTATTGTTAACGTGTATTGAAGTGTAGATAGAGGCTGGACAGTGCCACCTAGTGGTCAAACCAGGCAAGTACAAGGGTAGACCTTGGAGCACTCAGGGGAATGGGAAGAAGCCTGGAAAGTAAAGGGGGAAATTAAATTCATGGTAGGCTGCTAGCTATTGCTCACTGGGTTGATATACAACAGGGTACTTATACTATATTTTTAATTTACAATAGGGTTCATACACTTATTACTGTTTCTTAGGGAGGCAGAGAAGTTACAGAAATACAGCAGGAATTCTTATATGAAGTCTGTTCAAGGGCAGGAAGCCAGGGTTCCGAGCAGAGCACTGGGAGGCACCTGGGGTGGTAGAGATGCAGCGGGAGCAAAGTGTAAAAGAAAGGAATAAAATAAACAGTTGTTACTTATGATACAATACTTCTGAAAATAGACGGGAGAAGACGAAAAGTAGCGGGTTGCCTGGGGATGGGTTTGATGTAGAGGTGTATGCAGGTGGGATCACTGCAGTACAAACTTTCACCATAGATGTAGAAACACAGTTCTTGACTACAGCCCTTAGGGACAAACATAAAAATAGCAGTAGAAAATATCAAGCAATTACTTTTGAAACTTCAGGAAAGGTAGCAGGAGCAGAACAGCTATGGAAATGTTCAATTTGAGCAGCACTTACATATATTAAACAATGGCTACAAATGCAGGATTAAGAAATATGCAGCAGTTACAAAGCAGGAAAACAACAGTGCAGACAAGAGTCCACTCACAGCATTTAGTTTTGATCAAAATTGCGTACTGTATCAAAAACATTCATTGACATAAAATGTTAAGCTATCAGCAGCAGATCTGGTAATATTACACTTGCAATATGAAGCATTCAGTATCTTGAGTGAAACTGTATGACAGGCAGCTAACTGTAAGTCTTTCTGCTAATATACATAGAATTATAACCAGCAATAGAGAAACATCTACTATTTAGTCAAAGACACGGGGACCAAGCCTAGTAATGCATACATTAGGAAGCGTTCGCAACAATGGAAAATCCAGATTATGAACTAGTTAATCACTGGTAACTTTCAGTAACTCCCTAACAACTCCAAATTGGACCGCCACTAAAAACATTACCCTTAGAAGATGCTGTAAACTATTTTAATAAGGTCTTCCTTGACACCCTAAGTACTCTAGCCACCATTTGGGTCAAAAGAACAAAACTTAATCATGCTCCTTGGCTTACAAAACCAACAAAGCAAATTCTTCTTTCCAGAGACCGAGCCTGGAAAGAATTGCATAAAAACAAAAACTATGCAAATTAAATCAACTTCAAGCAATTTTGAAACAAAGTTAAGAAATTAGTTAAAATGGCAAAAACATATGTATATATTTTTCATAACAATTATCCACTCAAAGAAATAACCCTAAAAAGTCTGGAAATCAGTCTCCTCTCTCCTAAAACCTGGAACCACACAAAATCCATCATCATCATCCCCTGATAAGAAAACTAAGCTTTTCCTTTTTCTTCCCCCAAATTGTATCCATCTTAAATCAACTTTTCTCTCTATTATCTCTAAATAACACTCTTATTGATGTTGAAACTAGTACAAAACTCCTAGGTGTCATCATTGATGTCCATCTTAAGTTTGATTTGCATATACATAACTGTGTAAGGAAGACTCACCCAAAACCCGGCCTCCTCTACAGGAACAATACGTTCCTCACAAATAAAGCTAAGGTAACACTCTCTCAAGTCTACCTCCTACCTAACCTATTATATGCCTCACAAATTCTAAGCAGTCTCAACCCCTATCTCTTATCTAAACTTGAATCAACCTATAACAAGGTGGCTAGATTTGCAGCCCATCAAACATACAAATCTCATCATTGCCTGTCTCTTAAACACCTAAACTGGCTAGAATTCCCCTATCTGCTTCTTTTCAATCAACTCCAGATTATTCATACCATCTTATATCAGCCATCTTACTGTCCTAATAGATCTTCTCTCATCTCCCTACACACTTCCAGTAGGCCTCTCCACAGTGCAGACCTGGATCTACTGCAAATTTACAAACCTAATTCAAAAACTGGCTGCAACCTATATAGTTTCAATCCTGCCATTTCCTGGAACAAACTGCCATTTGCAATTAGGTCTCTTATACAACCAAATCAGTTCAAAACAGCAAGCCACTTGTACTCACCCTCCATGGCATACCTTCCTTCACATTAACTGTACACTGCCTATTCTGTATCCTAACTCCTCTTTACTCTTATTGCTATTGAATTTGTATCATTAGTTTATTGTTAGACCTGCATGATTTTTTTCATTAGTACTGTATGCAATATAATTTGTGAATATTAATTGAAATGTTTCTGAGTTATTGTTTATTTCACCTAGAATTTGTATATACTATTTGAGATGTTATAAAATTATTGTTTACATGATTTGAAATATCATCTGTGGAGCTTTTCTCCCTTGGCCTCTGCTGAAAAAGGGCTATCAGCTCAGTCGGACTAACATGGTCAACAAATGTTAAATAAAATAAATAAATAAATAAAGATCCACAATAGCCCACATTTTCAACTTCCACTTTATTGGCAGCATTCTCAAACTTGTCAAAGAACCCCCACCAATAACAAGCAAACCGCTCAACAATTAGAGAAGTAGCTCTAACCCATCTCAAGGGAATCCCATCCTAAATTTCTCACCACATATAGAGACTACTAACAATTGCCCAATAACTCCAATATTCTCCCTCAAACCAGTGCCTGCCTCTCTAGTATTTAAATTGCTAACTAAACTAAAACCATGTTCTTATTCGCTGATAACCTAACCTCTGAATACTTGAAACTTGGTGCCGATACAACAGCCTCCCCTGTTAGTATTTTAATTAACCAATCCATCTCAGAATCCACAGTCCTTCAAACTTGGAAGAAATCAGTCATAACCCCATTGCATAAAGGCAGAAATACTAATGATCTAATTACCTATTGACCTATTTCCATTCTTTCACCATTATCTAAAATATGGGTCTATATTATATTGTCGAAAGCCGACAATATTGAATCTGATATTATTGACACAACAATAGCAAATGTTCAGAATACTGAACGTGTAAACGGAAATCTCCGTAAGCGGAGATTTCCATTTACTTCAATGTAGTGCGGTCTTGGAGTTGATATATTTAAGTAGAGGTGATGTGGGTGGTGCAGGGGGGCTTGCCCCCCTGCCTACACCCTTTAGTTTTTCTTTTTTTTTTTGAATTATTTTTTAGGAATATTCGATGTTTTAATAGTTTGATCATTAAAGGTCGACCTTTAGTGATTCAAACTATTAAACATTCGCTGTTCTAATATAGACCCCTAAAATACTGGAAAAGTGTATACACTCTCAACTTCTAAAACACCTGTCTAATATTAATCTCCTTGCCCCTACTCAACATGGCTTTTGTTCTGCACACAGTACCATTACAACATTACTTTCATTAACTGATACTGTGAATAAAGCTCTGGATTCTGGTCTATTAACAACAGTAGTCTTACTGGATCTACCCAAAGCTTCTGACATAGTATCACAAACTAAACAACTCCATCAACTAGCAACATTAGGATGCTCTGAACACACCCTAACCTGGTTTGCCAACTACCTGAACAACAGCCTGCAATTTGTCAGATGGAAAAACAAACAATCTAATTATCTGGTTAACAAGATGGAAGTCCCCCAGGGATCCATTCTCGGGCCTTAGCTTTTTAATGTATTTATAAATACCAGTCTCCCAACAAAGCACACTACTCCAATATGTCAATCATTCTACTATCATATCCTCCTCTAGCAATTTCCTAGAACTCCTAAAAATAGCACAACATGCCTTCTCAACTATAGAAACCTAGCTAAGTGAAGCACAACTGCTACTAAATCCCCCTAAAATCTATGTTACTACAATTTTCATCAAAACTACCTCCACAGGACTTTAAAATTTACTCCTAAAAGAAGACTGAAATTGAAGTTGTGAAGACATCAAAATTAGTAGGTATTACTATAGATGACAAACTATCCTTCATAGGTTCATACTAGGCTAACTGCCCTTATGGGCCATTTTTAAGCCTAGCCAATTACCCCATGTCAGAATCAAACCCTGTACCTTGTGTTTCTAAGGTAAGCACCTTAACCATTACACCAGCTTCCCACCCCTTCAAACAACATATTCTTAATACAATAAAGAAACACATTTTAAACTAGGCAAACTCTACAGGCACAAACTTAACATGGCTAAACCAACAAACATAAAGCTGAAAAATACCCTCCAACTCCTTTCTCTCCTCTATGGTTTCCCCCATCTTTATCAACCTTTACACATCTCTAAGTAACAAACTACAATCATCCTATTATAAAATTGCAAAATTTGTCTCTAACCTACCATACCACACATGCCACTGCCAGGCCATTAAGGAACTGAAATGGTTTGAATTCCACCACTACCTTTATTACACCCAACTTACTCTTGCTCATTAACTAATATACAGCCCAGAAAACTGTGCTTCAGTTAATTCTATCCTGCAATCATACACCCCCTCCTGAAATCTATGGTCCATTAATAAATAGCTCCTAAACGTATCCAAACCCAACAAGAGAGCTTGACAAAACTTGTACTCCCACTCCAGATCAAAATTATGGAATTCCCTACCCCCTCTATTATACAAATAACATTAAAAATCACCCTAAAACCCCACTTCCTTAACAATCAAAATTGTCCCCTCACTATTTTAATTAATTCACTTGTTTTTCAAGTAATTAATTTGTAAAACCTCTGAACTTCATTAACTACTTCATTAGTTAAGGTTTCTCAATTGCTGTCTTGTCTCTGTAATCACTGTTAGTCTCTATCCTAAATTTCCTATGTATTGTCACACATAAATTAACAGTTTTATTATGAATGCTCTGCTGTCTTCTTTTCCTCCATGCAATGAATGCTACCAATATAGTGTATGTATAATATTAACAACAAAGCTGATTGTATAAAACTTTCTACTCTGTTTATTTGAAATCACTATGAAATTGTATAACATTTTTGTACACTGTTTTATTATTGTAAGTACTTTCTTATTGTAAAAAAATATTTGATCTGTAACTGAAGCTTTTCTTCCCAGGCCTCCATTGAAAATGGGTTTCTGACCCAGTGGACTTTCCCAGTCAACCAATGTCAATAAATAAATAAATAATGCATATTACTGGAAGGCTTGGGGGCAGCAGATGGTGATACAGTTGTGACAGGTTTTTTAGACCATTTAGCAATATGGATGGAGGTGATAAAAGAAAGGGAGTATATTAAAATAGGAAAGGGAATGAAAAGAATATCTGAGAAATTGCTTGATGAAATTGGAGAGTGTGAAGTATTTCAGTTATGGAAGGATCATATAACAATGGAGAATGTCTATAAAAACTGGTCGGAGTGGTGGATTGAATTTAAAAAGAAGTATAAAAAGTGCTTTTTTCACTGGAAGGATGATGTAAGGAAGGAAGAGAAGGTGAAGTATGGAAAAATGTATAGAAATGTATTCAAAAATTTACAGAATAATAATAAGAGAGTATTATGATATGTAAAATGAATATATAAAAGACAATGAGAAAAATACGGCTGTCTGACAGAGATATTATTTACAAGGGAGCATGGAGGAGGTATCTGTATATTTGGGAAAAATAATAAAGGGGAATATTTGCATAATGAGGAAAATATAAAATGTAAAAGGAGAGATAAAAAGAATACAAGAGCAAATTATGAGTATTGTAGTGCAGCATGTGGAACTATGTATATGAATAAAAATATGATAAATAGAGAGAGAATGGAAAGTAAAAAAAATATATATCCAAAATGAGTCAAGGAAGAATTTGAAAAATAAGCTACTATTAGTGAATTGTTATAAGTGCTTAGGAAAGTAAATGTTGATTCAATATTGATGGTATAGGGTATGGAATGTACAAGAAATTAATGGATTGGTAAAGAGAGTATTTTATAAATGCAGTGAATGAGTGGTTGAAGAAAGGGTTTATGAAGAGTTATGTGGTGGGATATTAAAATTTTTATGGAATAAAGATAACAAGAATAAAATAAAAAATGGAGACCCACCAACACAGGCTATATATTTTTTATGAGAATAATACAGAGGAAAATTAAAGGAAGGAGTAGGGATACTATGGATAAAAATATGTATGTTACTGGTTGTGAGAGAAACTGTGGATGATATTATAAGTAAAAGGGAGGATGTAAGACTTATGATAGGTGATATCAACAAAGCATTTGATAAGTAGGACGTGATGCTTTATCGGATGTCATTGAGAAATATGGAATGCATAATAGAAATAGGAGTGTGTGCATGTTATATAAAAATAGAGTGAGAATGTCTGTGAATGGGTGGCTGTGAAATGAAATATGCATGAAGTGTGGTATAAGACAAGGATGTCCCATGATGGGAATATTGTTTGTATTGGTAAAGAATGTGATAGTGAGTGAAGTAGTTTATAAAATGAAAGATGCTACATATGTGATGCAGAAGGATGTGGTGATTCTAGTAGTTCTCACATACACAAACAATATAGTTGTAGTTTCTAAGAAAAAGGTATGCATGAGGGAGTTGCTGGTTTGTTTGAATGGCTGTTTAAAGAAAATAAGAATGGCCTTGAGTAAGGATAAAAATAAGAGTTTGGGTGATGTGTTGAAAATTGGGGGGTGTATTTTTCAATGAATAAAGTGTCTTTGCTAAGGATGCAATTTGGGAAAATTATGTAGTTATGATGCAAATGGAGAGTTTGATAAATGAAATGAAAAAAAATGTGTCTTCTGTAGAGGGTGTATAGATTATCATTCAGGAAAAAGGTATATGTTGTGAAGTCTATATTAATGGGAAAATAGGATATATGTCAAATATTTATATTATCCCAGTAAAATATGAAAAGGAAATTGTGCAATTTATGTTTCTTTTATATGAGGTTCAAAATTAAACCCAGTAGTAGATGTGTTGATTGAATGAAGATGAAGGGAGATTGGGATTACTAAATTCTGTTGTTTATTCTGCTTCTTTAAATCTATATAGGGTATAAAGTGGGTAAAAGAACAGCATGAGAAATTAATAGTAAGAATATTTAAATGTAAGTGCAAAAGTTCTGGGAGATGATGAGAATAATAAAAAGAGAAAAAGAACAAGAAATTAAAAAATTAAGAAATTAAAAATTATCAAGAAAAAAATATTAACATGGAAAATAAAAATTGATGATATAGAAAAAGATAGAAGGATATGGTAGAATAATGTGATAAAGCAATATTATTATGTAAATCCATGGGAAATTTTACCAGAAGAAGTAATTAAAGCCATTAAACCAAGGAAAAAGTGGTCTACCTAGGTAGTAGAGTGTCATGATTTTCTACATAGACTGGTAATAAATAACTTAGCAGTAAAGGGGAATAGGTTTTATTAAAAGAAAGTTGAAAGAACATGTTTATCTTATGGGGAGAAAGAGACAACACAGCATGCTTTTTTGAAAAGTAAAAGAGTGGTGAAACTTTGGAAAAAGTTGTGTGAAGAAAAGATATTAATGACATAAACAATACAGATGTGAATATGAATATGCATCGATATTATAAGAACAAGATGAAATAATATTTGAGAAGGGTATATAAGAATTTATTTTATGTAATTTGGGTTATTTGGAATAAAAGAACAAATTATTTTTTTAAATGGAAAATTAATCTTGGCAGATATATTGTGAACAATTAGATTGCAGGTGTAGAAGAAGGAGTCAGTTATGGAAGAATAACAATGGTGTTGTTATAAAAATGATAAATAGTTGAAAGAAATGGAAATGTGTATATATGTGCCTGTAAATATGTACATTTTGTAAATATGTAAATAATGCTTTGTGTGGTGTTAAACAAAGAACCCCTTCTCTTTTCAATAGATGCCATTGGATCTTTTACGTCTACCTAAGCTCCCACCAACTCAAGCAGATGGGTTCCCGGTTTAACATGTCATCCAAAAGATAACACACTCAGGAATGCAGCACCCCACTTATGCTGCATTGTAGAGTCAGCAATTGATCTACCCGGTGTGGGAATAGAGCCCACAGCCTTCTGCAGCAAAGGCAAGTATATCATATATGAAATAAGCAGAAAAGAGGCAGATTGGTATGTAAAACACATAAATAAAAGACTTGTAGAATCGCATTATCTTAGTACACAGTTAATTAATGAATTACAACAGCATGTGACAATAGAAATAAAAAGGTGGGCAAGACAGACTTCAGTGAGTCAGGATAGTATATGAGAAGTATGAAAAACATGCCTTTAAACATGAAAACATGTCCTTAAAATAGAGGATTATGATTTAGTCTTTGATTGTAACCACATTATTATGTTTGTGACATGGATGCCAAGAATTTACTGCGAGAACAAAGCTTGAGAGGTGAATCTTAGCATCCATGTTGAGAACACATAATATTAGATTACAATCAGAGATCATAATTCTTTGTAGTACATGTAGGACTTTCTATTCTATTTACTTCTAATTAGAGAAAAAAAGTACAGAGTGTTTTGCCAGCTTTCAAACTCAGTAAAGTACTTAGAAAGTGCTGTTAAGTAGACAGCAAGGCACACTAGACAAAGATTTTGAAAAAAAAAATGTTGAGACAGATTTAGGAATAGACTGCAGGTAGAAACAAAGCTGCTTTGGCTTGTACCACAGCTTTTTCCTTTCCAACACTGTCATTTCTTAGTGGAGACTCAGTCTTAACGGCGTTTGGAGGGGTGTTTAACAGTTGCTAAAATCGGGCCTCACACTGCTAAAGCGCTCAAGTTATTTGACTTTTTTCCTCGATATTGGAATGTAAACATGCTGCTCATACTGCACAAGTTCTTTATGAGGTGTGGTTGTAAACATGATAAAAGAAAATATCTTACATTTGCCACTTATTAAAAATTTGAAAGTTTGTGGGAATAATAGGTGATGAAAGAGTGAATACTGTGGATGAATATAAAAGAGAGTCATTATAACAAGATGTCTGGTCAGAAGTCTATTCAAAGAAGCTTAAAATAAATAATAAAAATATGGTGTTTGAATAAGAAATGTGGCAGGCTGTAATGTGTTATATGCTGAAGCAGTCTAACTGCTGATGCTATAAAATCAAATTACCAACTTCTGTGTACTAGGATTGCTTACTTATTCAGGTCGTCAGGTGTTACCACTGGTTCAACATTGCTTAATTATGACTATATGAAATAAAAGATTCAGTTTCAGATAGTTGGAATTGAAATAATTTATGACATGGCAGGAACATGGTATGGTGAAAGCATTCATTATATCCTTTTAAAGAGTGATGATTTACTTCACAGTTATGCAGATTTATTTATTGGTCTTGGTTATGTGTCAGACATTCATCATATTCAGCTAGATCCTGCCATATTTCTGGGAATGCATGCCCCAAGTAATTTACTGACAGATACAACTGAAAAAAGAGATGAGTAGAATGGAAAGAATGGATATTATTAAAAGCAAACTGAACATCCTTGTTGGGTGAATACAATGGGTACTGTGCTGAAGACTAAAAATGTCTTATTTATAAGACCTTAATAAAACTATAAAGAAGGAGTAGCATCTACTTCTTACTGTTTATTTACTTGTCTGTCTGTCTATCTAGTAGTTGAATTGGACCACTAGAGCTCCTTTTTAGATATGACCTTGTTATAAAAATTAAAAAATAAACAAGATAAGTAAGAGAAAACAAAAAGTTGTGGAACAAAACAAACAATAATGTGCAATGTATAAAGAGCAACATCAGACAAAAACTAGACACAGCTATATACAAAGAATACTCTGTGATCTTCATAACAAAATGGTCATGGGAATACAATCCTACAGGGAATTAAATAAAACTGACAGATACGATTTAATAGCTGTGTTAAATCTACTGCATCTACATTCACATTGCTGCTACAAGTATGCCATAAGCTGACTGATAAAGGAAGAAGGGAAGGAATCAGGCAAAAGACATATGGACATGAGATCCAGATAGAAGGACCCACATGGCAGAATTCTATCTCAGCACAAACAAGTAAATTAAGTGGAATTATAGGTGTTGCTACAATGGAGTTTGGGGGCCTAAGAGACAAGGTGTATTATTTGCCAGAAATCAGTCAGTGTAGGTCCTTGCATTGCTCCATGCCAAGGACCTTGTAAAGGACTATGCTAATGAGAACAGTAATGTTTTTCAGAAGAAGAAGAAGACAACCTGGCTGGCTGATTGCATGGCAGTTATGAGTCTGAATGATTTTCAAAATAGTAAGAATTTCAGCATGTTAGGTCCATCCCTAGTTATGTGCATTCTAAAGGACAAGATGAGAGAGCAGTGCAGACTGTAAAGGATTTGAAGTAGTCATAGAGCAATAACAGAGATTGCTAAATGCAGTGTTAGTAGAATTTACTAACATTTTTTGTTAAACTTAACATTATTGGAAAATAGGAATATTCTGCGGTAATGTATTGCTTGGGTTCTTATGGGTCATGGATTAAATGAAAGGATTCTCACATCTAATTCTTTGTTGGCTTTCTAGGAATTAGAATCATGTTAAGGAGATACCGAAAGATAATTCTCCAAATACAAATATTCTGCAATGTTAAACATACTAAAACTCTTTTCTGTTTTTGAAGGAATGAGATAAGATGTGAATTAAGCAAAATTCTACAGAGAAACAGCATGAACAAGTTATTTTAAGGAACTATGGACACCAAGGTTGTTTGCTGTTAAGACTGCAGATGGAAAAGTGCTGAGGAGAAATAGAAGGTGTGATGCCCGTGCACTGGCCCAGCAATCAAGGAGCCTCAACCCTCACCACTAACACCAATGAGGAGCATCCATATAGGGAAAGGATAATAAATACACACACAGTAAAGTAAAATTTCCCTTAAGTGCACACAGAGATCACAGTCAGTCTGGGGCTAGTTCCCCTCTTTCTCTCCAGGTCCCCAATAAGACTCCCCAATGGCATAGCTATAGGGTCCAGATCTCAGCCTAGTGGGCAAGCTAAAATTTCCAGCACCCTCTCTGTCCAACCAGTGCTTTGTGTCCCTGCCCAAGTAGCTGACACACACACTCTTTGAGATGAGTTTATACACCCACACAGACACTTCAGGGGAAGGCTGGCACAGGTTCTCCAGCTGTGCTCCTTTTCTGCCCAGTCTAGAAGGCAGTACCAGCTGCCACCACCCACTAAAATCAACTACTCAAAGACACTTCTGAAATGGTGTCCAGTTATCACTGTGCAATATTATTATCCAAATGGTAAGTGTGACTGAACAGTCAAGACTTATTAGAGTGACTTGGTACAGTATCACTATATACATGCAATGTACTCTTCGACCTTGAATTATCTCTGCACAAAACAGCCACAGTTGAAAGGTTTAAAGTATTTAATAATAAATAATAAAAACACAAAGCAATACTTCTTACTACACAGTGCTAGTCAAGAGTTCAGAGATCACAGAGAAATACTTAAAATAATACAGTAGCAAAAGTTCTGACATCACAGAAAAACAAATTAGTCTAATCTTCCTATTTCCTAGCTATAGCTAAGAGAAAACACAGTTCTAAAATCCTACTTGCATCTAGACACAGGCAGTGCTGAGTTGGATGTTATCCAGACAAATGCTCTGAGCTCTCTGATTCTCTCTCTTTAAATTGATAACATAGAGCTGCTTCACATGACATCATTCTTCACACTTTTCTGGTGTTCCCAGGCTAACAGAAACTACATTTACATTCTTTACACCTGGTTAGAGACCAGAGCAATAAAGGACATTTATACATGCAAATTCTATCCATTAACTCTGGTCTTAAAACAATAGGCAGGATGCCTCCCTCTAGACATATCGGCTCTGAATTTTGACATCAAAGACAGTCATAAAATGCTTGACTTGGCTTTCTTACAGCAGCATGCACTATTGTTACAGTTTTACAGTTCAATATCCAATGCAGTCTTTTCACATTTAAGAGAACAAGCCTGTGGCTTACATTAATATTTACAAATGACAGAATTATCTACAAAATTCTATCTGGCTAGGCTGGCAGCCTTCACCTATCTTCACAGAAGGTATCTGTTTAAAGGGAATGTCCTTATTTTTGATGCTTCAGACACTACAGATGTATCTGGTGAGCTGTCAGATAGGTATTAAAAGAGATATCTGCAGAGATGTTTTAGAAAGAAGACTGAAAGAAAATTGAATGAAATTCTCATCAGACTCATGTAGAGATGACATTATGTCGCTAACTCCAAGATGCATATTATATGGAAGACCACTGCTAACTTGGTTTTAGTGACACTTTATAAACTGAAGTGCACTAATGTGCTTATTGTGTGAGATCTAGCAATGTTTTGTCTAATTAATTAAATTTTTACATAATGCAGTGCTTATGAGGAAAAAAACAATGCTGAAAGTAATGTAACATGAAAAACAGATGTCTAATATATTTTAATGTGGAGACTATAAGGATGCTTATTTATATTTCTTATTTAAATACTGCAAAAGCTTGCTCCAAGGTAAACTGTTTGTCTCAAAAAAAATTAGAGTCACCATGCAAATAAGTTTGCCTTTTGCAAAGACATTCCAAAAGACTGTATTTTTGGACTGTGTTTTCTGCAGTTGTACAAAAATTCTTTAGTAATATTTATATATTCTTCACATCTTGTCTGTCTCATGGTATGTATGCTGGCCTAAATCTTCTCTGGAAGTTCAACCTTGCTTGTCTGGCATCATTTGTCCACTATATTTGACTAGTTTTGGATTGGAGTTAATATAACATTGTATGCAGTATGTTGTAAGATAATGGTTCATACTTTGCATGGGTAGTGTTTATTTTAATTCAAGTCATATGTTTAAATATTGTACTCTGTACAATATGAGACAGTGTCAATATCTCAGGTAAGTACTACATTTTCACATGCAAACTGAAAAATGTCATACTTATCAAGTATTTACCAAAAATGTAAAGTATTATAGCTAACAATATGAAAAAGTTCAATAGATTGACTCAGAGTAAAATTCAAATCATATAAAATAAAATATGCATCTGTTTGACAGACAGAGGGTGCACTTCAGAAAAAATTGTGAGCCATGGAGCAGGTCTGGAATGCCATAGTACAGCACAGCAAAGCCTTTTGTGATTCATAAAACATGTTGCACAATGGATTAAGTCATTGCATGCAGCCTTATCCCATTGCATAGCCACACTTCTTCATGTATGTAGAAGAAATGCAAATGACCTCCCTCCCCAGTCCTGTGCTATTCATGAATACAGCACCATTGATGTACCAACTAGTTTCAATGGGGTAACCTATGAGACTTCAGCCACATACAATCTGATTTTGTTGTACTTAGCAGCACAACAACCCCCTTCTCTCCTAATTTGCAGCTTAGAAAACAGAGCTGAGCAACACATTAGTGCCCCCCACAAAAAAACTCATTTTGCACACCAGGAAAAAATTTACAGAAGCAGAGTTCCTTATGGTGTAGACAGCCCTGGTACCACAACCACACTTTACCCCCCCCTTTGTAGTGATACTAATGACCTCCCACTATTGTGATCTCACAGTACACCTGATGCACTCATTACCACATTATGATGATGATTCTAGCTCTGCCATTATGTGAAACATATACACAAATCCCTCTTAGGCCTGATATTGGACCAGAGTGTATCAGGTAAACCTATACATCAGGGTATATGCAAAGTATACGTTACAATATTGCACTGTCATGCAACACAACAGCCTTCGACTGCAGATGGGATCTGGGATGAACCGGTCTGGAAATGTATACTAAGCTGTACCTTGTGAAATTCATAAAGGATAGGGATGCTTTGTGCACTGTGCTAAGGATTGCAGTCCTTGTCTTTGAATCATGATTCTGAAAGGTGGAAAACTAAACAGAGTGTACAAAATGCCTGTGCCCTTTGTGCAGCATTCTGCACATTATATTTACGAATGCAAGAGCCCAGCAACAAACAGAGTTAGTATCACCACAAAAACAATAAGCTAGTGATTACTGTGGTGGACAAAGCCTCTTGTACTGCAAATGCGTAAGACTATCTCACACTTCCCTAAATATTATAATCAGTTCCAAGGACATTGCACACTAGGGAAGGGACATTTTTGTTATATCAGTGTCCATTCACACAACAAAAGAATGCTGTAGTTGCACTTTATTATTTCTTATTCATTCATTTGTTTTTGTATTTGTATTTACAGTTGTTAATTGGGGTAGAGTATAGTTTTATCCAGGGAGTATAAACTCAGTACAATCAACCACGTCTAAAGTTTAAACTGAAAATATTTACAGTGTAAACTGACAATATTTCCAACATATGTGGAAATAAAATAAGAACAGGTAACAAAGAGAATGCTAATCCAGTGCAACAAGTTAAATCTGATGCATTAATTTAAAGAAGAAAGAAAATGTATCTGCCTATCTCTCTATCTATCTACATATATCCATCTGTCTATCTATAGTCTTCATGTGTACTATAAACATTAAGTATGGAGGTGCAGACAATGAGCGAGTTATTTGGAAAGAGAGTGTTATGCTTATAGTGTGGTAAACTGAAGTGTTTAATTACATAGCAAGTCCTTGCCTATTTTAGTAATAATATATCCATATTATGCATGGTCCAAGCTTTGAGGGAGAGCTATTATTTACAAGAATAAATTTTAACTGTACCTTTTAGGGGCTTGCCTACAGGTCGTCACAGCCTGAGTTCAACACTTTAACAATGAGGTGGATTTCACAGCAAAGTATTATATTGTGCAAGCTGGTGGTTCATTTTCAGGGGTTTATCCCCTTTATTTCCACTGTGGTGCATGTGTGGAGTTTGTATTTATAATTTAGGTGGAGAGGGGTATGTGGGGGGGGGGGGGGCTTGCCTCCTAAAACAAATATTTTGTTTTTTGTTTTTTTTTAGGCATTTAAACTTGCCAGGTTTTGAGTTTTGATAGTCATCTTTCAGAAACTGATGAGTCGAATGAGAGCTCTTTGATCACTCATAGGTAAACCCTCTAGAGGTGTTTCCTAAAAGAGTTGTATGCGTTACTGTCTTTTATTTGGAGAGGTAGGGAAACACAATTCATACTGGAATGGATAGCCCCTGCAGAAGCTCCATACAATACAATCCATCAGCCATAACTCCACAATAGCAGATGTGTTCTACTGGGCATGAAACATGATAAAATAAGCAAAAATGCCACACTTGCTACACAATTCATATTACTGTTCCTCCATTACAGTCACTCGAAAATTTCTGTGCTGTGTTTAATCAATATTCACAGATGACCAACAAAGGAACTGTGTATCACACCTAATGACATTGTTCTTGACCTGCCATTTTTGCAGAATTTATTTAGTCTTATTTGGTATAAAGTTTCTTACCAACATTATTTCCTTAAATTTGCTTAAGATATGTGTTGGATTATGGTAGAAAATTGTATGTGTTTAATTTCTTTGAAAATAATACAAATCACTTGGTTTGTTGGGAGTTTATTACTCATATCATGTGAAAGTTTTATATATTGATACTGCTAGTGTAAATAAAAAAATGAAATTAAATCTACATCCACAGTAGCCAACAGTCAGCATTGACACTTATTTGTTTATATTACATTAAAGGGTCTATATTATATCATCGAACGTTTAAAAAGCGAAAGCTGATTGATTGACCTAATTTAAGCAAAAGCTTACAATCTCGAACTGTCAGATCAGTGATTTTTTTTTCCCAGGGAAAAAAATCGCTGATCCAAAACATATACACACAACACAAGCACACCAAACAAACAGAAATCCACACACATACACCTAAAATCTGATACCTAACCCTACACTAAACTATGCACACACCACTAACTACTCACTTACCTTAACCCAAACCCTAACCCTAAGGTCCGTCACTATCGCACACTCACCTCACTCGCTCCCTAACCCTAACGCACTTAAATCCGCCCTAATCCTCATGTCCACTCAATCTCACACACACCTAATCCGAGCCCTAACCCTAACTCACCTAAATCACTCTAACACTCACATCCACACAATCGCACACTTACCTGAATCTGACCGGTAACTTTCCACCATAACACTGAAAATACCGAAGCAACAGAAACAGACAACCGAATTCTTTCCCTAGGAAAAAATTTGAGTTTCTGCTGCTTCGATATTTTGCAGTTTCACGAAAATAAGTTTGATCAATCAGCGTTCGCTTTTTTAAGCATTCGAGGATATAATATAGACCCACATTAAATTACCAGTAATTTTACATTCAATTTAAAAATGCTTTAAAAGATTCCCATCAGTTTTAAATACAAGTTTAATTTTCAGATGGAACATAAAATTGAATTAAGCTTTAGCTTAAGCAGGGGAGCCCTTCTTAGTGTAAAAGCTAAGCAGCACTAAGACTTCAGCTGTAATTGCAGATAATGTGGAAGATGGTCCCACCACCCCTTTGCATGTATAGTTTGTTTATTTATAATTTTTGCATACATTCATGCACTTTTGTTTAAACTGGAAGGATAGACAAGCAAATGCTTGTTGTTTACATAACCACTACAGAGATAAAACAATATAGTAATAAGCTAAATATCATACACGAGGTGCATTCTGAATTATTAATATTACATTTCTGCAGTGCAGAATATGGTATAATGGCATTGATTGGCAGACCATATGATATATTTTCTTTAGATATAACACACTAAATATATGAGGTATTTAACTGCATGATAAGTTCATAGGTTCATAGGAGGTTACTAGGTTAATAACCCTAGGGCCTTTACAAGCCTAGCTGTGTAAAAAACCCATGTACCTTAATTGACTATAGTTAGATGGTTATTGTTGGCTGAGACATTCTATGATCAGCAGTAACAACCCCTGTTCATGACGGACATAGATGCCACCATCGGGGTGAATTTATGGTCACCCATCCAATTGTCAAGGTTGTGCTTAAATAGGGTCATTGAGGAACTTTGCTTCACTTGAAGTGGGAGCTTATTCCAGAGGAGTGGCAATCTCTTGGAGATATATCTGTCTCTCCAACATGTTTTATTAATGTTGCAGGCTAGGTTGAGATCCCTGGAGTGAGTGACTCTTGTCCCATTTGATTTGCGGATATGCAGCATTTCCATTAGGGCAGAGTCAGAGACTGCTCTGTAGGCCAGGCACAGATTACCTCTCAGCAGCCTGTATGACAGCACAGATAGGCTTGTAAAGGCCCTAGGGCCATTAGCCTAGTAACCTGATAGACTTCTTTGAAGCAGTCACCAAAGCCGTAGACGAGGGTAAGGTGGTTCACACAGCCTATCTAGATCTTGCCAAGGCTTTCGACACCATCCTCCACTCTGGAATTATAGATAAATTCACTAAGCTAGGTATAAATCCCTATGTCACAAGATGGGTTGCCAACTGGTTCACTGACAGAACCCAGACTGTGAAAGTAGCAGACTCCAAATCCGACTTCAGACCAGTGACAAGTGGAGTACCACAGGATTCAGTCCTGGGTCCTCTCCTGTTTGGTATCTACTTCACTGAAGTACAGGCTAACACAGAAGGTCTTTGGCTAATGAAGTTCGCAGATGACTGCAAACTAGGAGCCATAATCGAAACTCCCAACGATGTGGACATCCTACAAAAGGGCCTCACTGAGACAGATGCCTGGTGTCAAAGCTATGGCTTCAAGTTCAATGCCAAAAAGTGCATTGTCATCCCCTTTGGTAAAAACTCTGTACCCATGAACTACATGATAGCTGGTAGTATACTTAACACCGAAAGTGTGATAAGAGACCTTGGGACATAGGTGGACAGTAGTCTCTCCTTTGATAATCACATCACCACAGTAGTCAGGAAATCCTTCTACGTGGGACACCTCATCACAAAAGGTTTCTCATCCAGAAAAAAAGAGGTCATTGTTCCCCTCTACTCATCACTCATTAGCTCCATTATAGATTACAACGTCCCTTTTGGTATGTACCTCATAAGACATCTACAACAACTGGAAAGGCCACAAAAATACCTCACAAAGAGGATTACTGGCCTCAAACAGATGCCCTATGCAGACCGTCTCAAAAAACTCCAGCTTTACTCCGTCACATATCGCCTACTCAGAGGTGATCTCTGCCTAATATACAAAGCTATGTCAATCCCAGAGCTGTTGGACATGCTTCACTTAAAGAAATCCAAATCCCTCCGTGCTACATGCTCTAGGGACCTAAACCTTGTCACCACAATAAACAGAACATGCCGGAGGGATAGATTCCTGTCCCAGAGACTTCCCATACTCTGGAATATACTACCTATCTATATTAAACAAAGCTTCTCATTAGCACTCTTCAAGAAAAATCTTGATGATTGGATGGGAAATAGGAAATTCACCCCAGGGATCACTTCTGGGGCTCTGGTCAACAGTGGCACAGGAGAATAATTTTCTTGGGTGGCAAAAGCCAGGGTACCTTTTTGGCTGGGCTTGTATAGGCCCTAGAGCCAATAGCCTAGTACCTACCTATGAACCTATGAACCTATGATACAGAGTCCAGTGACAGGGTTTTCAATCTTTTCATGTAAATCACATTTTGGAGGCCTTGGATTCTCTTGGTTAGAAACCTCTGTGGTCTCTTCAGTTGCTCCAGGTGTCTGTTGAGATACATACAGAAGGGAGGATTGTACTCAATTAGTGGTCTGATAAGGGTCGAGTACAGACGACTTATAACCTCCTTAGTCTTGGATGCAATGTCCTTATTTATCAGATGTGGAATGTAGAAGGCCTTCCTTACCACTGTGGACACATGTTGATCGAAGTTTAGATTGCTATCAACCTGTGTTCCCAAGTCTTGCACCACTGGGTTTGAGCTTAGAGGGGTGCTATCTATATCATAATTAGCAGGGGCTACTTCTTTGCCAAAAGGAATAATAAGACATACTTTTGCATTTAATTTTAATCTGTGACTTTGGCACCAATCATTTGTCTGGGCCATCCCCTTCTGCAATATGTTTACATCATTGGAGGACTCAATGACTGTGCTCAGTTTGTAGTCATCTGCAAACTTGGTAAGCCACAGGCCATCTAGCTTCACCTGAACCTCAGAGAAATAGATTCCAAACAGTAGAGGACCCAGCACAGATCCTTGTGGTACCCCCACTGCTAACTGGTCCACTGATGGAGGTGGACTCCCCTACTTTGACAGTGTGCATTCTGTCAGTGAGCCAGTCACCCATCTAGTGACATATGGGTTAATCCCCATCTGGGAGAGTTTGTCAATGATCCCTGAGTGGGGGATTGTGTCAAAAGCCTTGGCTAAATCAAGATAGGAGGTATGTACTGCTTTTCCCTCATCCAGGGCTTTGGTGACTTTCTAAAAGAAGTCCACCAGGTTTAATAAGCAAGATCTACTCTTGATGAAACCAAACTGGATCGGGTCAAGAGTTTGAAGGTCACCTGTGTCCTTTTTGATAAGGTCCATGATGATTCTTTCCATGGCCTTGTAGATAAGGCTGGTTAGGCTTATGAGTTGATAATTTCCTGGGTTGGTTGATGAACCCCCTTTGTGCAAGGGGATTACTGTTGCTGTTCTCCACTCTGCCGGAACAAAGCCAGTGCTCAGGCTATGGTTAGAGTGCTGAGTGGCTCCACTGTGTCTTCTTTTAGATTGTTTAGTAAGCAATCTGGGATGTTATCTGGTCCCATAGAAGCCATGCTTTTGTCCTTGGAGAGTGCTTGTATGACCTGTTCTTTGGAGATACTTGGTAGAGGATTGGTGTCAGGAATGCTTTGAGGTATGGCTGGTGGGGACAGGAGAGTGAAGTTATTGCCAAATCTGTCAGCTAGCAGGTTGGAATTTTCCTCAGGTTCAGTGTGAGTGATACCTTCTACTATAAGTTCAGCAAACAGCTGGGCATTCCTTTTAGGTTTCAGATGTAGCTAAATAATGCCTTATGGTTGTCTTTAGCTAAGGTTGCTAATTTAGTCTCATAACTAGCCTTAGAGGCCTTTGCAAGATATCTGATATGCTTATTGAAACTGTGGAGGGTATTCTTCCTCTGCTGTGTAATTTCCCTCTTGTTCTTAGAGATCAGTTTCTTTCTTTAGTTATATAGTCCACCAGGGTGGCTTGTTTTTACGGGAGGACCTGGTTTTAGTCCTGTCAAGTATGGCTGAGTCAATATATTTGTTTAATTGGCTATAAATGGTATTTGTGTACTCTTTTGTCTAGGAGTCATTATTGGCTGTGTTAGTAGGGGCTTTGAAACTTTTTATACCATCACTTAGTAGGCTATAGTTTGCTTTGGAGAATTTTTTCATTTTTTTTGCTCCTGTGGGGGTGTCAGGTCTGATCTTTACTTCAAACAAAACTGATTTATGATCTGACCTTACCAGGGAGGGAAACACACAGCAGGTAATGCAGTGATCCCCCATGTTATTGAGCACTAGGTCTAGGACATTTGAGCCCCTTGTGGGGGTACAGACCAACTGTTCTAGGGCATTTGAATTAACAAAATCCAGGAACCTCAGAGCAAACATGTTTGTGCTCATGTAAGTTGCCCAATCAATGGAAGGATAGTTGAATCTCCCATGACCAAGGTATTTGGTTGTATACTGAGTGACTCTAGCAAGTCCAGGTAGGTGATGTGTTTCTCCTGGTTCATGGTGGGGGGACTGTAGCTAGCAATTATCTGGTAGGGCATTTTGCATATAGTTATTTGGACTTGGAGTAGCTTAAGAGAGTCACACTGTTTTACAAGTCTTGGGGTGTATTTAGATTTAAAGAAGATGGATACACCTCCGTCTTTGGTTCTTTCACAGTTGTTTTGAGGTCTGAACATGTGAAAGGCATTGTAACCTTGTACAGCTGTGGTGCTCTCTGTGGCCTTGAACCAAGTCTCAGTGACTGCACAGATGTCAGCATCTTCCAAGGTGTGGAGTGCTTTCAGGGAGTGCAATTTACTGTTTAGACTCCTAGCATTAAGCAGTATGACCTTCAGTTTCTCTCTAGTGGATTTACATCAGATTTTTTATTGTTTTGACATTGCTTAAAAAAGGCACTATGGGGGAGGCAAGCATCTTTACCATTATCCAAAAACATTGTTGAGGAGATAGGTGAAGGCCATCTCTGGCAAAGCAGCATGGTCTGTTGACCATGTCTTTCCAGGCTATCAGATACTGGATCCCCCTCAAGTGACAACAGAAGCTAAGCCAGTTATTGAAATCAATTATTTTTTGTCAGACACAAACAATAAAAACAGTCCTAAAGGCACAAATTAATGCAGTAAAACAGTAAAATAGAGATGAAAAGTGCAGATCAAGCTCAAGATCAGCTGAATTTCTTGTTCTTAGCTTTGGATGGCTTGGATTCAAGCAGAAACACTTTTGACCTCTGGCAAAGGATGCCAAACACAGAGCAGCTCCAGTTAATTGAGCTTAAACCAGAACAAAAACACTTAGAATAACAGGCACACTAACTGTTCAACCAGGAATTCCCAGCTCGGGTGGAGGGTGGAGGCTATCCTCTCCTCCCACAAGAGTGTAGACCACAATCCTTGTTACTATAAACTAACTTGCCTGAAACCCAAGTGCTTAAACCAGAGCTAAGACACTTTTAGAATAAGAGACACAATAAGTCTTCAACCAACAATTCCCAACTTAGAAGGATGTAAGCTACCATTCTTGCCACAACAGTGTAGACCCCAAACCTCCCCTTTTTTGTTAGTAAGTGGGAAGGGAGAAAACAGAAGTTAATTCAAGTTTAAGAGAGTAGGGGTGTGTGTCTTCCCAAATGATCTCTTTGTACTCAGTAGATGATAAGATTGACTGGAAGGAGTGTCCAAAATCAGATTAAGAGTGGAGGCAGGCAACTTAAAGTTTAAGAGTTCAACAACAGTTAGGCTGATGGGTTAGAAAATCAAATGCAGAGAGGTCAGCAATAGTCAGGCAAGTCAAATAAGCACTCCAGCTAAACAGAGATACCTCTACAAAAATTTCTAGTTAAAGAGGAATTAGTTAAAGAAAATATTGTTGCAGGAACAGGGAGGAAAAAAGTAAAGTAGATACAAATGTTAATGTAAAACAGACAAAGTAACCAGATGGAGCAATGCTACTTAAATGCCTGTTTCAATATTAGAACTTTGTCATTTACCTCTAGAGTGTTTCTGAACCATTGAGTCAATCATCTATTTCAAGTGATGATCCGGGTACCAAATTTTGAAACTAGTGACCAAATTGACTGCTAGTTATAATAAGATTTATTTTATTCATATTAAGGTCCAGAATGAATATGGATTTAAAACAGTCCCGAATAAACAGGGATTAAAAATGATGAAGACCATCTGCTAGGAATAAAGTTTCATATTTATTTTATTTGTTTGAAATTGTTTATCAGGTTAGAAAATGGATGTAAAAGGAGAAGTTTGAGGTTTAGCCCAGGGTTACCCCAATAAAAATATTTCACATAGTTTAAACTTAAACAGAAATTGAAACAGTAGGATTGACAACATAATTATATAAATGATGCTATGTTTTAATTTTAGACATAGTACAGAATTTATACATGACTTTACAATAGAAAAATAATACACAGAGAAGTTTTACAGATTTTTTAAAAAAATCCTACTAGAAGCACATGCTGGCTCAGTTTCTGAAGGTCAGTTTAAATAAATAGAGGTATATTATAGATATCATGAAGGAAGAAAGATCAAGATAAAACTAAATGTTAAACAGGAATGAAAGAAATGAAGAAGGAGAAATGAAAAGAAAAAAGGTGGAGAATATATATCATACACATCCTGTTTCCTAGGTTTTTAACATTATAATTTAGGATGCACTACAAAATGTTATGATGGTTAAAGATTTTGGTACAAGTTTCACTCAAGTCACATCGGGATTCCAGCTCCTTTAATACAGATGGAAGTGAATCACAGAATTAGGAGGCGCTAGAACAGAAAAGCTAAACTCTTTGCAGTGTAATTTGTTGTAAGTTGTTTGTGAAGAGTGGTCCAAGGGTAGAAAGGGACGTAAAATTGCAATTGGAGTGTCTCCATTTAGATCCCTAGCTATTCCAAGCTCCAATATAACTGGGTTTCTGATATTATGGTAATTGAGGCAGAGATCTCCCCTGAAAAGTCTGCAAGACACTGAATAAAGGGATAGAGTTTCCAGCCTCTCTTGACAGCTCATGAGCTTCGCTTCAGGCCTACGATCTTTTTTTTTTTTTTTTTTTTTGGGTTAGGAAAATGTGAAGTCTTTCGAGTTGTTTATATGTTTGGTGAGATACATTCTGAAAAGGACATACTCAGTAATTAGTCTGATCATTTGTCTGATCAGTACTGATTATAAGGCAGTGTGATTACCAGTTTAGCCATTGATGGTATTCCTTTGGCAGTTAGCTGTGACACATACAAGGAGTCACTTTCTTCTTTTCATATGTGGTGCTGCACCTCCCACTATATAGATTTGCTCTTTCAGCCTGTTTGCTAACCATCTTGCCACATATGGGTAGACTTTTAAAGCTTTTAGCTTCTGTATGATGCCAGCATGAGGAGTAGTATTTATTTATTGATCGATTGATTTATTTATTGATTGATTGATTGCATTTGTTTACTGGGAAGGTCTGCTGGGCCAAAATGAGCCTAGTTTTAGTGGAGGCCCGAGAAAAAAGCTCCACAATAAAATGAACAAAACACAAATGAAAAACACAATATGAAGGCATCTACAATAATGAACAACATATTGAAGGCATAGCACAGCAAATACTCAATGTTCACAATACACATCAACATGTCATACTATACACAATGCCTTACATAGCATATTATACCTAACGAACATTACAGTACAATAAATATGAATGGTGCAATAAGACAGGAGGGATGCAGTTGATAGATGAGAGCCAGTGTACAGTATTACTGTAATATTGAGGATGTGGTGGATTGAAGAAGTAAGTATCTTGATGATTTAACCATGAGTAGGAGGGGAGTATAACAGGCAGTACCAGCACCGAATAGGAGGGGAGTATAACAGGCAGTACCAGCACCCTATTTAAGTGAGAGGAAAAAGATATAAATAGGTTGTCTAAGAGGAATAAAGATATGGTATTAAACAGGGGAGAGTCAGGTTTTGGGGAGTGAAGTTTTGACATGTGCATAGCCAGAGAGAAAAGAGGTATTGTCTCAGGGACTTTTTAAAGAGAGATGGATTGCTAGTGCACCTAATTGATGATGGGAGGGTATTGCACAGTTTTGAGGTAGTAAAAGAGTAGAGCAGCTGACCAGCTGAGAGGTGTGGTTTTTCAACATTTAAGCATAATTGGTTTTCAGATCGAAGAGGTCTATTTGGATGGTAGAGAGTAAGTAGAGAGGAAAGAGCTGGGCGGTTAGATGATTTGTAAATAAGTTTGGATGCAGTGGTTAATTGTAAATATGTAAGGTAATGTGGAAGCTCTAGCCAGTTTAGATGGCGTAATGAGGAACAATGGTAAGATGAGAATTTGAAGATGGTTACAAATTTTGCAATTTTATTGTAGCAGGTGTCTAGTTTGGATTTAAGAGAGGACTGAATATGGATAAGGAGGGGGGCCCATATAGAAGAGATGGTAGGAGAAATGAAGAGGCTAGGGATAGTTTGGTGGAGTGGTTTAGGAAGTAGTTCTGTCGATAAAGGATACCCAACTTTTGATATTGCTGTGAATATGCAGGTCAAATGTCAGATATTTGTCAATAATGACACCTAGTAGTTTTGTATTCGAAACTACTTCAATGATGGTTTGTTCTGAGAGTGAATACTGAGTTCATTTTTATTTAGGGTGTTTTTTTTTTTTTTTAGGGGTAGATAACATGAGCTTAGTTTTGTTAGGGTTTAGAGTAAGATGGTTATTAGTCATCCAAGTTTCGGTAGATGTGAAGGAATTCTGAGTGAGTTGTTGAAGTTCAGGTATTGACTTGACAGTGCAGATGATGGCTGAGTCATCTGCATACTGGATAATGGAACTCTGAGTGAGAGAGGTGTGAAAGTTGTTTATGAATATACTAAACAGAAGGGGTCCAAGTATGGATCCTTGGTGTACGCCAGTGGTTGTGTTACGAAATGGTGAGAAAGACTGTTGCCATTTAATAGACTGTTGCCTGTTTGTGAGATAGTTAGTAAACCAGTTTAAAGTGGATGATGAGAACTCTAAGTTAGATAGTTTGGTGAGAAGAAGAGAGTGGGAGACTGTCTCAAAGGTCTTTGAAAGTTCAAGGAAGAGTGATGAAACAATATTACCAATGTCCCGGGCCTAGTTAACTGTAGCCAAAGGATATGAGAGCTGTAGTAGTAGTACTATGACCAAGGAGTAAAACTATACTGTAGGAGAAAGGCATTGATTTTGAAGCAGATAGTTAAGAAGTTGAACTTGAATGCATTTTTCTAATATTTTAGAGAGAGGTGAAAAGATAACAATGGGACAGAAGTTGTAAATGTCAGAATTGTTTCCACCTTTACGGAGAGGGAGAATATAAGCCTTTTTACAGATTGTAGGTACGTGGGACTATTGAATAGATCTGTTAATAAGTATGCTGATGGGATAAGCAATAGCATTAGCTGCTATTTCTAGGAATTCAGGAGGTAAGTTCTCAGGTGCGTTAGTGCCAGGTTTAAGTTTAATAGTTTAATTTTTACAGTAGAGGTTGGAATGGGTGATAGAGAAAACGAGGGTAAAGAGCAAGTAGTAGAGTTTTGTGAAGACTGAGCAAAAGGGGTGGGGTTAATCTGTGGAAAGGAGGCAGTGAGGTTAGCTATGGTAGTGATGAAATATGTGTTAAAGACGGAGGCTATTTCAGTGGGTGTTTTATCTGGATCTGGGCAAGGGTTATTGTTTGAGTCAGGATATAGTAAGGAGTTAATAGAACTCCAGATTTTTGGGGGAATTTGCTTATGTTGGTTTTGCAGGAAGAAGTTGTGTTTTTTTTATTTTTGATGAGAAGTCATTTTACCTGATTATGTAGTTGTTTGTATAGGATGAGATCTGAGGGAGTTTTGTTTTTTTTTTCCCATGCTTTCCAGGCTTTGTCTCTAGCAGTCATAAATTGCTTAGTGGGTTTAGTATGCCAGCTGGCATGTTTAATCTTTACTCTCTTTAGACAGAGTGGCGCTAAGATATTTAGGATCTGAAGAAATGTAGAGTTGAAGAGGTCAACGTAATCATCAAGGGGAAGTAATTTTAAAGAGTCCCAGTGGACACTTTGTAAAGTTTTGTTAAGGGTAGTTGAGCAGAAATGGGATAGGTCTCTAGTTTGTTTATACTGATGTTTATTTAATGTAGTGGTGGTTTTACGTATTATAAAGGCTGGTAGGTAGTCACAAAGGCTATTAGGCAGTGTCCCCGAGGAGGAGATTTTGTTTGGGTCCAAGACTAAAATCCAGTCCAGGACTGAGCCTTTGTTGTTGTTGTTGTTGTTGTTGCTGGGTCTAGTAATGTTGGTGACTAGCTGGACAAATTATATAGGTTGATACTGATGGAAGGATGCTGATGGGAAATGTCAAGCCAGTTAATGTTAACATTTCCCAAGATGATTGTCTCACTTTTTATATTATTAATTGTCCATGCAAGAATTTCTTCTAATATTGAAATGTTATTGCCTGGGGAGATGTATAGGACCATGATACAGATGCTTTTACAATCATTCACTTTTAGGAAGGCTATTAATGTTTCGGCTGTGGAGAACTGTGGGACAATCTTTGTGTATGGAACTATAGTAAAGGCATTAGGGTATAAAAGAGCAACACTTCCACCTTTTTTACAGGGTCTATCTGATCACAGGCAAGCATAGCCGGGGGGTAGAAATTCAGCTTATTTTATGTATGGTTTTAGCCAAATATCAGTAGTGCCTAATACATCTGGCTTGTGTTAAAAGTACTAAAAGCCATGGTCAGATCAAGACACACTGTATAAACTGCATGACCACCATCTAAAGCCTTCTTAGTGCTTTTGGAGAAGTTTATCAGACTCAGTAGACAAGATCTACCCCTCCCAAAGCCATATTGTTTGGAGTCATAATATTCTTGATATAGCAGTTTATAAAGTCAGTTATAATATCTTCCATGGCATTGAAGGTGAACATTCTTAGATGGATAGGTCTGTTAATTACCTGGTCAGTTATAAGATCACCCTTATGGAGGGGCATAACAACTGCAGTGCACCATTCATCAGGTATGAGACCAGTAACTAAACACTGGGTTTAAGAACACAACACAAACAGGATAGGACAATGAACATTTTCTTAGCACTGTTGTAAAATAGATACATAATTGTCCATGATATGCAGTCTGTGAGGAAGGGCATAAAATATCATCTGCGACATAAATAGGGCATGTTGGAGGGATAGGTTGTGTCTCAGAGATTACTCCTTCTCTGGTACAGACTTACCCTCCCTGTGAAGCTAAGCTCATTCCTAACCATATTCATATATGACTTGACCAATGGATGGGAAATCACTAATGTACCTGTGATTTGGCACTTATGTCCCTAACAGATAGTGGCACAGTGTGAATGCTTGATGCGTATAAGCCTGTATCATAATTCATAATATTCCCTGGGGTATCATCACATTTCAGCAATATTTTGGTAAATATGTGGTAAGCCTGGCTAGACTTAAAATGGGTTTTGGGACAAAAGCCAAGAAGCCACATATGGACATATGAATCCAGCTTTATAATTTCAAATACTAATGATCCAAGAAGTAAGTCAACTCCTTATTTTAATGAGAACCACTTTGCTTTAGAGAGAACAGAACAATGATGTTCTGGAGTGGGGGGGGGGGGGGCAAGGGTAATAAATCTGCAGATTTGTTTTATGATGGTTTCTAGTTGTGGTTCTTCATAGATTCTGATGCTGTTCCAGATTACCCATATTCTAGCTGCTGAAGAAGAATTTCTTTGCTAGTGACACTTTTTCTTTTGGAGAATTTTGCGTTACTTATTTTTGAATTTGTTTGGTTGACTCAGTATTGGAAGGTCAGATTGTGACCACAGCAAAAATAAGAAGCAATGGGAGCCACGAGCCACAGGAACAGACCACCAAGTGGTGGATTTTAGTGCTTTTTGATTTAATAAAATCTGTTCCTGTGGCTCGTGGCTCCCAGTGCTTCTTATTTTTGCTGTGGTCAAGTTGTTTTGTTTGAGGCATGTTTTTTTCCATTCGCTTGGTTGGGCAAGGTCAGATTTTGGTCAAGTCTGACTCTTAATTATCTGAATAGGTTTATGACTTCTGAGAGTTGTTAGTTATTATGCACTGTGTACTGGTTGGGTGTTACAGAGCCTGATTTTGTTTTGAAAACCATTATGTTTGCTTTCTTTTTGTTTCACAGGACCTTCATGCTTTGCAACCAGGTGAGTACTTTAATCATTTCCAGTTTTTTCTTTTTAGTAGACAGTAATGGGTCAGATCTGTAGATGACCATATCTTAAGCATATAGTAAGATGGAGAGCTGAGGTAGGGGTCTGTGGACATTTCATTAATGGAAAGGGAAAATAACAGTTAGGGATAAAACCAATCCTAGGAAACTCATTTTGTTAGGGCACAGAAGGCTAGGTTGTGTCTCCAACTTTGTCTTCAAAATCTCCAAAGGAAAGAAAATTCCTAAAACAAGGATAGGCTCAAGTACTTACTCTGTTAGTAGGACATAAAAGTGGAGGAGGTGATCTACAGAGTCTAAGTCTTTCAGGCTTTCATGAAGTCTACAAATATATACCCTGTAATACATCACTTTCCAACATTTAGCAGGACTGTGTAAAAATAGCTGTCATTTTGCCTCTACTTTCCTAGAATCTGTGTTTTAGTGTGTATAGTAAAGCATATTTTCTAAATGCAGATGGCCATCTTGGAGTAACTTAATGTTTATAATGATTTCACGGTGTAAGAAAATGAGACAACATTATCATAGGGTCAATGTTGTGCAGAGGTTAATGACACAATCCATTTCTTACAGACTGTCAGTAAGTTTACTGATGGTGAACACCCCAGATTGTGGAGACAGAAGTGCTGCGATGCAAAGAGTTGTTGGGTATGAGTTTGAAAAGAAGAGGAAATACGCAGGAGATAAGAGCGAAAAACAAAACAAAACAAAAATAAATAAGAGACTGTTGTAGTCTAATAAAAGGAAGAATTTTTGACTGGAAACTCTAGGATTTAAGAGTAGTATGTGTGTGTTATGGAGGATGACTAGTCTGATTTGACAGCTGCTAATTAGGTAATTTTATCAGGCAACCACTCAGACTGTGCTGGGATTTCTTTTTGGAGCTTTGAGTGGATTAGGGGAATGTTGCCAAATATCAAGGCAATACTTGGGAGCAGGACAGAAATGGGATAAGGAAGACAGCAAATCTGAGTGTTGAACATTGAGTGGAGGAGATCACTACCAGCAGTCAGGCACTTTAGCTCAAAAGGCAATTAGCTGTTCTCTTATGGAAATCTGTATGCAGGTAAGAGTTTTGGGATCCTTCATCAAAGAAATGACAGAAGCAGGAATTAACAAATAGCAATGATTTAAAGTAACCACGAATAACAGACGTAGGGGAGGGGAGAGAAAGGGTGCAGTTAACAGGATAGAGTCATTGAAAAGGCATTTGTGAACAAGAAATTATAAAAGGATAGAGACTATCTGTTTGGAGGCTAACATCCAATCACAAGCAGTATCTACTAACATAAAACTTCACTGAGCAGGAAATTATAGTCTCAGTGAACAGTCCTGGACAAGAATAATTTGAGTTAAGAGCTGTTGACTTGATAAATAACATACAGTCACTACTTATGTGATTCATTTAAATACTGCTGGACAAGCAATAACAATGATAGCACAGCCATGAAGCATAGATAGCTGAACCTTGTCCTTGGACCAGGCAACCTGTGTTTGCATACTGACACGGACTCCTGAGGAGGGGTACAGGGGATGAGTTTGAGCAGAGAACTCCTAATTGTGTTGTAAACAGATCAGGAGTTCAAGAAGGCAAGATCTTTCATCAAATAGTACAATAAAATAGTACATAACTCCTAATCCTGAGTCTGCAGTTACGTATAACATGAGTTATGGAACAAATGTGTACGCAGAGAAGTCATACTATTTATATGGATTTGTCAATGAGCTGTAAATATGCAGAAAAATACATGTAGTTCAAGAAACAAAACAAAAGGTGTTGAAAAGCAACAGAAATGTAATGAGATCTACCTAGAAGAGCTTACCTACACACTGGAAAGGGTAGAGAAGGAAGTGAAAAAAAAGTCCAGGATGCCATTCATTCACTGACCCTGAATGGTGAGCAAGCAAACAGCTAGAGTATGGCAAGCTTAAGGGGAACATTTTCAAAATGTGTAACCTTTACTTGTGAGGTAGCGTACATTAAAGAATAATTAATTGCTTCTTGGAAAAAAAATGCATCTAAGTGAGAGCTTTGGCATCCTTTAGTAATTCAATAAAAGCAGTTCCAGGAGGACCATGGAATAGTGTCCGTATTCTTACATTCTTAAATGCAAATACAACTGCAGAACAGCTGTTGTCTTCTTTGGAAGATTGGGGTTTTCTCTTACACTTTAAAATGATGTTTGCAGTCTTTCCTGAAACCTGAATATTTTTGGGAGGAAATATCAACATTTCCTACACACCTAAATATATTTAGAAGATGTCTGAATGCTGGAAGGGGCAAGTTCTTACAGAAGATTACACTGGTGGGGTCATAGGAGAATTTATGGCTTTTATGATGATAAACCACTGGCTGTAGAGTTTTAATGCCTTTGAAAAAGAAGTCTGAGATACAAGGAAGATTAAGATTTTTGTGAGATACCATAAGTTCTCTTTTTTACTGATGATCTGCAATGAAACTAGAACATGTGAGGGCTAACAATGGCAAACTACAAAATAGCAGGTTAGCCCAGTTCAGAGGCACTTAGCAAATACTTTAATCTTTGTGTTCCCTGTACATTTGATACATTTTAATAAGTTATAAATCCACCTACAGCAAAATAAATTGCATAGTGTGGGAGAGAAACAATAATTGGATGAAGATTTAGAAGAGCTACATTAACTTCTTAACGAGAAACATTCTTTTCTCATCTTCATCGCCTAGCTGCATACTGCCTCCACAGCATTACATCTTAACACACAAATATTGAATGTGTATGTGCTTGTTCATATGTACGTATTTTAACCCCGGTAAACTGTAATCACTCAGTTATCCAGCCTTTACTACTTGAACTGTGGTCTTTCATTATGAAAACACCTTGCTTTGTATTCCATTTCTTCAGTCTTAATTCTCTGTTCATCCCTTTCCATGCTCTTTAGAATTTCAGTCCCTTCAGTGAAGAGCAATGTTTTGTTTCCTTTTTTTCATTTTTACTGATTATTTTTACTTAAAAGGATAGTAGTGAATGGCACTTGCATTTGCACAGCATTACTTTACTATGTAATACTAGTAAGTACTTGGGAATAAACTGTTCTATATGCAAGTTTTACTGACTGCTTCCAAAGAAAGAATGGGGTTTTGAGATGAGACACACATGTATATATGCTTATGTTCCTTTACTACACACATACTACATGTCCTGTCTTTTATGTTTTAACCCAAGAAACAGAAGCTGAAACATGAATATTAGCACTTATATATTTCAATATACATATTCATAGTCTTTCTGATCCAGTGTTGTTGTACCCCAGAAGTTACCATACTAAAGATGTTTTGTATGCTTATTTTACAAAATGATAATGTAATGTACATATATCTTGCCTGTTTCTGTTTCATTATGGTAATATGACATACACTGATGTATCACAAGATAAACATAAAACGTCAAAAGCAGAAAGTGCCTGCATTAGAAAAGACCAAGCATGTAATATTGCACTAACAACATCTGAATTCTACTGCATAGCTGTAATGCAAGCAATCCATTTGTTCTATGATTGTTTTGAGGGGCAGGGTTGCTTCTGTGCCACCTGTAAAATCTACATACTAATTTCCATATTGCACTACAATAGAGGTAAAAGAAATGCTTGGTTTTGCTGCAAGACCAATGATTCTGTTTTCTGAGTTATTCTTTCAAATTACTTAATTTATTCCACTGTCTAGCTAAAGGCACAATTCTCTCCTTCATATTGCACTAAGGGCACCATTTTCTCTTCATATTGCCCTAAATAATAAGCATGCTTGAACAAATAGGTAGTGATAGTGGTCCACATTTCACATCAAAAGTATTTAAAACATTCCATGAAACAAAATTAGATTAATCATTTTATGTATGTACTTCACCACCAGCTACAAATGAGATACCTATAAAGCATGTGTAAACATTCAAGAACTGTAAAATCTACAAATCCTAAAAATAAACCCCTACATTTCTTCCCGAAGCCACTACATCTTGATGAGTACCCCAAACATATCCTTTTGCCAGGTGGGTCTTGTTCCTCTGAAGAAATCTCAGTGATCATATTATTAGTGCCCCTGTGATTGGGTAGGAGACCAGAGATGTCAGGGCTGTCATACTGCAGTCAGCTGTTTTTTCCTTGTAACCCTTATCTCCTTAGATGTACTACCTTAGCATGCAGTAGATGTGAGTGTGCATCTCATTATACTTAAGAAGGCATTTTACATTGGCATAAACTGGCTCTATGAATCAAGTAAGCACAACATGTTAGGGATCACATTTATTTTTCACATACCCCAGATGAAAGATCAACAGCCATGCAACAATTCTATGCCATAGCACACTTTCCTGAGATTCTGTGGGCCATTAACTGCACACACATAGAAATAAAAGCCCCACCTGGAGAACAGAGAAGAAGGTACATCAATAGGAAAGGATATCCCTCTATCAACTGTTAAGTGGTCTGTAATGCCCAGGGGATCATATACAGTGTGTGTGTGTGTGTGTGTGTGTGTGTGTGTGTGTGTGTGTGTGTGTGTGTGTGTGTGTGTGTGTGTGTGCGCGCAGGTAACCCTAACAGTATTCATGATTTGCATATATGGCACACCTGTGACCCGTATATAAGGTTTGCTAGGGGTGACTTTCCACAAGGGCATCTTCTGGGGGATGCCGGTTATGTACTGGATCCTTGGGTCATGACACTCATAATAAACCCACACAATCCCACTGAGCATGGATATAATGATGCACATACTCAAACTAGAAATATTATAGAGCATGTATTGGGCTTGCTCAAGTCAAGATTTCAATGTACACATCTGGTGGTGTTCTGCAGTAAGACCTAAGCACCGTAGCCACAATACTCACAGTCTGTGTGATGCTACACAATATAGTTGTTGGAAACAGCTGTAATAAGGACAACAAGGTCATGGACTGCAATTTCTAAAACCACAGGCAGCTCCAGCAGGGACACAGATGAGGAGTCTGAGGAAATACAAGCAACTGTGGATGATCCTGACAGATGTAGGTGTCCACAATATGACATGGCTCTGGCTAAGAGGCAGAAAATAACACACACACACACACACACACACACACACACACACACACACACACACACACATACACACACACACACACACACACACACACACACACACACACACTCACTAAGTGAAAACCTAGATGCCAAGCATATAAAAATAATAAAAGTGATACTTGCAAAATTCTCAGCCTTTTCTCACCCATGTTATGGTTGCGTTCTGTGAGCATCAGAGTGCATAACAAATAATTTACAACTGAGCAGGAAAAAGATTAAATTAAATTAAATTAAAGCAAGCATTTGGGTTAGCAAGCTTTAGCTATCCATTCTATGCTTTAGACATGAGTAACCGTAAGTCACAAATAAATGTGCAAAGGGCAGGACACAGTCATCATTACTTGCACAGGGCTGGGTGAGATGGTTTACAGGATGGCAAGCCTGACACCAAAAAAGTGAGTGTGTGAGAGTGAGCATCAGGTTATCAGTGAAATAATTTATATGAAGCTACCAAAACAAGTATATCAGTGAAACAGGATTATTAAAATCTGTGAATCCAAGCAGTCCTCCACCTATGATACAAGTGCCTTACCTCCAGAATGAGCTTATATAGAGCAGATTCACCCCCATGAGGACTGTACATATACAAAGCAGGTGCCAACTCATTATTATTTATGAACCACTCAATCTGCTCAAAGTGCTGGACAGATAAACATGGTGTGTGGACCTACATAATGCCATGAACATTTCCAAGCAGTACAACAAGCACTGAGAAGTGTTATTTGCTAAGGGATTGCAAGTGTGGATGATAAGCATCACTGCAAGAAGATTTAAAACCAGTATTTATAGTCATTTGCACAATGCAATAGGGGTTCCCTGTTGTTTATGAATGAGCATAGCCAAGGTGAGATTCATAAAGCAAATTTATGCTAATGCAAAATACTTTAAGTATAATGAGCTGCAAACAATAAATTTTGTAAAATCGGATATGCTAATGAGGTTTCTTGCAATACATATTCCACTATCTTCGACTTTTGTATCTGAGTTGTAATCCACATTTTTACCCCCAGCCATCCTTTCGATTGTTTGTCCAAATATGCAAAAGCACTTCATTGACACACAACTGAATTATTTTGCTGAGTGATTACTTCAGCAGTTTGTCCAAGTATGCACAAGCACCAAAATGAAGCATTGCCCCTCAGAGCCCTTCAGCTGTATATCCATGTATGCAAACACCAAAATTAAGCATTTCCTCACTGATTACTTCAACAGTATATCCAAGAATGTACAAGCACCAAAGTTAAACATTTCCCCACCAATACCTTCAGCAGCATGTCTAAGTATGCACAAACACTAAAACAGGACATATCCCCATTGATCCCTTCAGCAGTATGTCCAAGTATGTGCAAGCACCAAAATTAAACACTTCCCCCCACTGATCCCTTCAGTAGTATGTCCAAGTATGCACAAGCACTAAAATTAAACACTTCCCCCATGAATCCCTTCAACAGTACATCCAAGTAGGCACAAGCAACAAAATGAAATATTTTCCCAGCAATCCCTTCAGTAGTATGTCCAAGTGTGCACAAACACCAAAATTAAATGTTTTCCCCTCTGATCCCCTCAGTAGTATGTCCAAGCACTAAAATGATGCATTTCTCCCACCTATTCCTTCAGCAGTGTGTTCAAGTGTGCACAAGCACCAAAATGAAACATTTTCCCAAGCAATCCATTCAGTAGTCTGCCTATGTATACACAACCATATTCCTGACACCGATTGAAACATTTCCTCAACTACCCCTTCTGTAGTCTACCCATTTGTGCACAAGCACATCATTGACTCCAAATGAAACATTTCCCCAGTGATCTCTTCAGTAGTGTGCTCATATATGCACAAGCACTTTACTGACACCAAATGAAACATTTTCCCCAATGATCCTTTCAGCATTATGTCCAAGTATACACAAGCACATTCCTGACACAAAATTAAATGCTTTCCCCAACAATCCCTTCAGTAGTCTGCCCATGTATGCACATGCACATCCTTAACACCAAAATGAAACATTTCCCCAATTATCTCTTTTGTAGTTTACCCATGTATGCACAAGCACCCCTAACCCCAAAATGAAATATTTTCCCTTCCCCTCACATCTTAGTATCCTTCTGTTAAATTGCTGCTTACTGGTGTAAGTTCAGGGCCATTTGCATGTTTGGTATACAAATGAGCTAATTATGGATTCATTTCAATGAATTGTACTGATACGTAAATGTGTAATGCCCCTTATCTGCATATCAGCTGTCTACCTATTGCTTATGCCTTAAACATATTACACTTTTGCATTAAGAAGGCGTGTTTAACAAAATGCCTCTGCATGTATGTATTCATTCTAAAAGTCTGTGATTTGCATAATGATATAGCACTGCTCTCTGCAAAGGCCCAGACTATGAATACCAGCCTAAGTGTTTCACACTCCTGCCACTCTGATGTGTTTTTATTGATGGTGTGTCAGTAATGGAGAAGAGAATTATCAAAAGGTCACAGATTACAGTGATTGACTTAGAAGATAACATTTATAACAGTTTTATTACTAAATGCTTATGACCTAAGTGTGCCACTGAGTAAAAAGTTATCTGTAATTCATATGAAGTACATAACAGTTAAATATATAAACACGTATTCACAAAATAAATCCAAGTGACATTGCATTCATGTAAAAAAAACATAAAAAAGAGAATAATGCTCACAATAGAAAGGGAAGAAAACATTGTAGTATTGAAGACATTTGTTGCTATTGTGACAGGAATCATTAGCTTAACTGTTGCAGATATCCCATTCAGCAATACACCTCCTGGGAAATTACATAGGATAACTGAGAGAAACTGCTTTATCTTAGACCCTTAATGTAAAGTGATGCAATGTTATAGCATGAGTATACTTGAAACTTTAATGCAAAATGGTACAATGTCACAGCCTGTATACTTGGACCCTTAATGTAAAGTGGTACAATGTCACAGCTTGAGTATACTTGAACCCTTAATGTAAAATGGTACAATGTCACAGCTTGTATACTTGGACCCTTAATGTAAAGTGGTACAATGTCACAGCTTGAATATACTTGAACCCTTAATGTAAAATAGTACAATGTCACAGTATGTATACTTGAACCCTTAATGTAAAATGGTACAATGTCACAGCCTGAGTATATGTAATCTACTTTCTCTTCTTTATAATATGTCTGTGTCCATGGCAAATAGTGAAAATAATTTCAAATGTGTCATATTAATACTGTGGTTTCAAGGTTCAAACCTAGACAGAGTGCTGTTTGTGTTAAAGCAGTGATATTTAATGTGCATATTTTCATGTTATAAGACAACAAAGTTGAGAAAACATCACAAAGAGGCAGTTTAAAATCTTTATTTATTTTTGGCTTCAACTTGTGCGCATCTCCTGGCATTGTGTACCAGGGACTGGTTGTCAGCAGTCAGCAGCAGTGAACGATGGCTCACTTCTCAAAGCAATAGTTCAAATTTTAATTTGAAATTCCATCAGTAGCACAAATGAGACTGGTACTACTGTACTGCTGTCACCATTCTGGACAGTAGTGAGTTAAGAAAATACAGATGTCAGCTTCCTGTTTTTGGGGCATAAGCTATAAATACATTGAATTAGGAAAAACAGCAAAGGTAATGTTAGGATTACATATAGGCTATTGATATTTTATTTATGGGCTCAGATTAAGTATTACTCAAAAGAAAATATTCAGCACCAAAAGAAGTTTCAAATAATCTTTAAATATATTTATTAGGGCAAATCCAAAAAATCCATAAGCAGCAAACCGGTTTCAGCTGAGTAATAGCCTTCTTCAGTGCATTAATGTAGATAGACACTTACACATGTTTATATAGAAAAATAATCAGAAGAATTGATTGCAATCATCGATTAATGGTTTAAACAATTAAGCAAATCAACTTAACTCATTCAGGCCAGGACTAAATAGTGCACCTAGCCTAATAATCCATCCTGACTCTTTTTGATTTAAAATAGAATGCCATCCTGATTTACATGTTTTATTACCTTCAATTCTGTCAATTATAGCAAACATGAACTTGGCTGTTTTATGTTTCAAAGTATGTTTATATAGTGCATTGGATAATCTATTATTCTTAATGCCACTTAGATGTTCACTGATTCTGAATCTGAGAGGTCTAGATGTTTGCCCTACGTAGAATGCAGAGCAAAAGCAGGTGGCTAAATAGATTAGCCAATTGCTACTACAGTTCCCAAAACATCTAATTTCATAAACTCTAGATGTATTTTTACTGGTAAATTCTTTTGTTTTGACTATATGTTTACAAGCATGGCAGTGACCACAGGCTATACACCCTGTCAATCTATCTCCAAACAAGGTGGTTTGTTGTTTGGTCAGCTCAGTGTGATGTTTATAATGTGTGAAATATGAATTAATGGTTCTACCTCTCCAATATGAGAATAAGCAGCGAGGTGTAAGACAATTGCCTAGTTTTTCTTGGGCCAGCAAAATGTCCCAATGGTTATTAATAATGCCCATGAACCAATTTGTATTACATCCAAATGTAGTTACTAACCTGATGGGTTGTGAAGTTTGTTTTTTGGAATTGGTTTGGTCCCTAAATTGCAAGAGCTGAGTTCTGTCCTGTTGGTCAGCAAAAAGTTGTGCATGATTCAATGATTCTGCCTGATATCCTCTGTTGAGAAGTCTCTGAGTAAGATCATATTGGCAGGGCCCGTGAGACTGTTCAGAGGAACAAATCTGTTTAATATGTAGATATTGAGATTTAGGAATGTTTCGGATGATGTGGCATGGGTGATGGCTAGAAGAATGTAATAGTGTGTTGTACTGTGGGAACTTTCTATATACTTGTGTCTCCAAAGTATGATCCATCTGTCTAATAATGAAGACATCTAAAAAGGTGATATATTGATATTCAATATTAAGTGTGAATTGGATCCCCCATTTATTCTCATTTAGATATTCAACAAACTCCTTGGCATAAAGTACATCACTCCGCCACACCATCCAACAATCATCCAGACAGCATCTCCAAATATCTATGTGGTCCAAAAATATGTTGTGATTGTCATCATATATCAATTGTTTCTCCAAATATCCCATAAAAAGGTTGGCATAGATGGGAGCAAAGGATGCTCCCATCGCCGTACCTTGGACCTGCCAATGACACCTCCCATTAAAATAAAAAACATTTTTGGACAGCACATGTTCCGTCAAACAAAACTAATAATGTGTTGGAGTGTATAAGTCTAATCTATCCAGCCAATATTGGATAGCCTCTTATCCTGCCCAATGTGGATTACTAGTATATAGAGAGTTGACATCTAATGTACATAAATACCAACTGGGTTCTAATTGTGTATCTTGGATGATATTAAGAAATTGTGTAGTGTCTTTAATTCTAGACCTAACCAGAGGTAATAAAGGCTGTAAGTATTCAGTTAGAAAGGATGATAGAGGTTCCGTTAAAGACCCCCTGCCAGACACAATTGGTCATCCCAGAGGATTAGTAGAATGCTTGTGTATCTTTGGCAATAAATAGAGATATTGTGGTTGGGGGTCAGAAACCTTAAGTTGTTTACAAGTTTTTAAACAGAAAAGAGTCAATTTCCTTCTTAAAATTAGGAGTTGAATCTATGACCATCTGTATATAAGAATGGACGTCTGATAGCTGTTTTACTGCCACGGTCTGATACATATCTCAGTCCATGACAACTACTGCCCCTCCCTTGTCTGCTGGCAGAATGACTAGATCATGCTTCTTGCCAAGATCTTGTAGGGCTAGCTGTTCAGGTCTGGATAAATTGGGCTTTATATGGTGTATTTCATGGTGAAAGTGAAGATCTTTGAGTACACATTCCTTAAGCGCTGCGACATGTTTGTCCATGGGAGGCATAAAACTAGATTTCCCAAATTGAAAATCAGTAGATCTTTGAGTGTCCTGTACATCAGAAAAGAATAGTTTTAGGTTAAGTAATCTACAAAAATTATTAACATCATCCACCAAGGTATGTTTAGGCACCAAAAAAGACGGAACAAAATTGAGGCTCTTGTTAAGCAATTTTATTTTGGCTTCCGACAGGTTATAGAAGGAGATGTGCACATTATCAATTTGTAATGAGATGTTATCTTCTCTAATAACTGTTGAATGTTGTGTATGCCTTCTGTGTTTCCTGCCCCCCCCACATTTCTTATGCCTAAAGGGTCCCTGTTTGGTTTTCTTTTGGCCACTGGAGATTCTTGGGTAGATAGAGAATCCAAATCAGTGACAGAAGATGAATCCTCCCCTGATGTCCCACTATATCCCTGTTCTTTATTTCTTAGTATAGATTGAGGTATTTTCTTTCTATTGGTTACTTTGGGACCAGAACCATAGAAGCGTACATTTTTTTGTGTCATAAAGGGTTTTCCCTTATCATAATCCATGGTATCCCTCTGAAATTTTTGGGTTGTCTTCTTAATCAATTGTTCCTCCAATAGTGATAATTCTTTGGCCAAATTGTTCAAATATTTATTAAAAAATCCCCCCCCCCATAAACTTTGACTTCCTCACAATTAGCAGTGACTTCCAATATACGTTGATTAATAGTTCTTTCATAATACTCAGTTAAGGCATCCACAAAAAGCATGGAAGCTTTATGTTGTGCTTGGGTCTAGTCATGGGATAATTGGTCATCTATATGGTTCACCAAAGGTTGGATCCGGACTCTAAGGCCTCTTGTTGTGATATCCTTTAGCTTATAAGCTTTGAATAGTTTAAGATGCCATATGTTGGACCTTAGTGTCCTCATGTTTTTTGTCATTTTTTGAAATAGGATACCACAAAGACTGTCTGGATCCTCCCTTCCTAGATTGGAATTCATTGAATTAGGTTGTGCTAAAACAAAAATTTCTAAATTGTCACGGTCAACTGACAGTCCTGCCAATAATTTAGTAAGATCCATATCTAAGGGTATTCCAAATCAATAAATAAATCCCAAAATGTTCTACAGCCAGACTTACTAAGTCAAGGTCGTATAGCTAGTAAATGTAAACTTATTAAAGGTATCAAACTACTCTAAAATTGTTTAAATAACCAAAGCAAAAAGGGGAAGGTATAAAAAGTATGGAAACAGTCAGTGTTATTAGGAAATGTTACTAAATGGAATACAATTATAAGGTCAACATATAGAGATCAGGTGTGGCTAAAAAACACATCCTAAACCACTCAGTTGTAAACAGAAATTAGTGGGTGAGTATGGTCAAGAGAGGCTATGAATGGCCTATCAATAATTTAGTTCAACGTCACCTGACAACAATAGATTATAAACAGATGACTGACATTCGTCTCAGCCATCCAATAGTATATATTCTTAATTTGTTAGTATAGAACATCCAAATATTATAAAGAGATAAAATAAAATAGTGTCTTGTATATAATTAAACTATTTAGATATGTGGCAAACATTGAAGGATGGCCAACAATTGTCTCTGCCGCCTGTCAAACCCCTTTAGGGCCTGAAAATCTGATGATTTCTTGTGTCTGTAAAAACAGATTATTGTCACACCCACTGCAAGGGTGTACTAAAGAAGGAAGGAGGACTGACTTTTCGGCTCTGTCCCCTCAAATCACAGATAAGTGTGCCCTAATTTGGGATGAACGGTATCACATGTTTAGAAAAACCCAATGTCTGTATAGTATAATATCATACATGACACCCTATGACAAAAATATTTAAATGCTGCCAAGGTGTTTTGTTAAAGCAAAAACAAAAATCATCCACCAATACTGTAAAACATGAAGTCTTGCTTCTAAAGTTATTAGTATCTACAAAAAGCATGAATCTAACTATAGAAAATTCCGAATTTAGCTAAAAAAAATAAAAAAAATAAAAAATTTCCCCCAAAATATTTGGTTTGTTGGAAAAAAAACATACAAGGTATATCCAAATCTTAAAGGTAAGGGCATCTAATATAAAAAAAATAATTATATATTATATATAATAATATAATAGTTATTACAATAACCATGAAACACAAACCAATGAACTATGAACAAAATCACCAACTAAACTACATATATAGCATCACCCAGCATCACATATGTACCAAAGAGGTAGAGAAGAAGAAAAAAAAAAAAAGAAATCAAAAAAACAAAACACATAGGCCTGGTTATCAGTAAATGTTAATAATAATTACATCCAAAAGTAGTTACTAACCTGATGGGTTGTGAAGTTTGTTTTTTTGGGGGGGATTATTACTATTTTTGGACTGGGATATGTATCAGACCGAGGCAGTAAAACAGCTATCAGACATCTCTTTTCTAGACCTAACCGTGGAGGAAGGCATTATTTGTTTAAAAACTTGTAAACAACTTAAGGTTTCTGACCCACAACCACAATATGTCTATTTATTGCCAAAGATACACAAACATTCTACTAATCCTCTGGGACGACCAATTGTGTCTGTCAGGGGTTCTTTAACGGAACCTCTGTCAGCATTTCTAACTGAATACTTACAGCCTTTATTACCTCTGGTTAGGTCTAGAATTAAAGGCACCACACAATTTCTTAATATCATCCAAGATACACAATTAGAACCCAGTTGGTATCTATGTACATTAGATATCACCTTCCTATACACTAGTATTCCACATTGGGCAGGATTAGAGGCTATCCAATACTGGCAGGATAAATCAGACTTATACACTCCTCGTTTCAACATATTATTAGTTTGTTTGACATCAACAGAGGATATCAGGCAGAATCATTGAATCATGCACAAATTTTTGCTGACCAACAGGACAGAACTCAGCTATTGCAATTTAGGGACCAAACCAATTCCAAAAAACAAACTTCACAACCCATCAGGTTAGTAACTACTTTTGGATGTAATATGAACTGGTTCAGGGACATCATTAATAACCATTGGGACATTTTGCTGGCCCAAGAAAAACTAGGCAATTGTCTTACACCTTGCTGCTTATTCTCATATCGGAGAGGTAGAACCATTAATTCATATTTCACACATTATAAACATCACACTGAGCTGACCAAACAACAAACCACCTTGTTTGGAGATAGATTGACAGGGTGTATAGCCTGTGGTCACTGCCATGCTTGTAAACATATAGTCAAAACAAAAGAATTTACCAGTAAAAATACATCTAGAGTTTATGAAATTAGATGTTTTGGGAACTGTAGGAGCAATTGACTAATCTATTTAGCCACCTGCTTTTGCTCTGCGTTCTACGTAGGGCAAACATCTAGACCTCTCAGATTCAGAATCAGTGAACATCTAAGTGGCATTAAGAATAATAGATGATCCAATGCACTATATAAACATATTTTGAAACATAAAACAGTCAAGTTCATGTTTGCTATAATTGATAGAACTGAAGGTAATAAAACATGTAAATCAGGATGGCATTCTATTTTAAATCAAAAAGAGTCAGGATGGATTATTAGGCTAGGTGCATTATTTAGTCCTGGCCTAAATGAGTTAAGTTGATTTGCTTAATTGTTTAAACCATTAATGGATGATTGCAATCAATTCTTCTGATTTTTCTATATAAACATGTGTAAGTGTCTATCTACATTAATGCACTGAAGAAGGCTATTACTCAGCTGAAACCGGTTTGCTGCTTATGGATTTTTTGGGTTTGCCCTAATAAATATATTTAAAGATTATTTGAAACTTCTTTTGGTGCTGGATATTTTCTTTTGCATTTTACAATTGGTTTAATCCATGCACCCTGTCTCCTTGCGTGCATTTGGTTTGGTCTACAGCTCAGATTAAATATTGTCACAGATTTTTGTTTATGAATTGAACAGATTAACTCTATGTGATAAATGCTGAATGTGTTACTTATAGTCCTTGTGAACTACTTTTACGAAAGTTTTGGTGTTGAAAACTCATCTAATTTAATATGCATGATTTAACATATGACATTTTCTAAATTGTGAGAACAGAAAATCAGTAACATTAAGATAAAGACTCATGCAAATATAGTTTGTCTGAATAAATCCTACATTAACACAGTATTCTCTTTGTATAGACCTAGAAATGTAGCCACATTAAAGCAGGCCTATATCTTCATTTAATATTTCACATTTTACATGCAGTTTCAAAAAGTGCAGTTTAAACAGAAAGGAATTTTATTGATTTATATTTGGTTGCTGGGGTGGGGTGAAATACAAAACATTTCACAAACAAAAAATGTAAAAATGTAAATCATAACAGTGTAATTCAGACTAATTACATAGGAAAAAAAACATGCATATACATTCTAGTGAACAAGCACAGGGCAATGTACAATATATACATTTGTTTCTAAATCTTTAGTGAATCTTGAGGGAAGAGAAGAAACTTGGAAAGTAGATAGATTAGGTGATATGTCCTGTGATGAAGCAGGAGCATTTGGTTTACATGAAGAAGTGCTTTTTGAAACCTGAATTTGGAATAAGTGCTGATTTCCTTAACAATGACTGGGAGAGCCGCCAAAGAGTAGATGCCTGACAGAAGAAAGCATATGCAGTGTTGTGGAGTTTGGTGCTAGGGGTAATGAGAGTAGGTGTGGCTTGTGAGTGGTGTCTCAGGTTATATCCAGATTATGGAACAACCCCCTCCCCCATAACCACACTACCTTCTTGCTATCATTTCAAGACTGCACTAAAAACTCACTTAAAATGTCTCTGGTTATGTCCATGCACCAGTCCAGACTAGTAACCCTTTTTTTACCTCCCCATCCTCTCCCCTTCCCTAGCCACCATGCCTCACACCATCTGATCATTGCATACCTTCCACTGCAGGCTCTGGCTCACCCTTTACCCTCCCCTTCCCACCTCACTCAGTCTCTCAGACCTGTTATAACATGTCTAACTACCTCACTTCATCTCAACTCCAAATACATATCCAACAGACTTACACCTAGCTTCTCACTACCACGTCCACTACTCACTCAGTCTTCTCTCTTACTCCTCTATCTTCTCCTTCCATCCCATTAGCCCTTCTAGCTTGTTCCATCTTCACGTGGAGCTTCTGCTTTATATCTGGTTGAGTTTAGTGCAGTATTTGTATATAAGATTTAGGTATATGAGTTTAGAACAGTGTCTGTTTGAGCTTAGTACTGTCTGTATATACATCCTACCTTTATTCCTACCTCTAGCTAGATATTGGTATATCTGTTCATTACTATGTTTCATATTGTATGTACAGCTAATGTTTGCTGCAGTATGTCTTATTTGCTATTGTATGTATATCCAAGTGTTCTTCATGTACTCTGCTGCTCATTTATTGTTCTGTGGAGCTTTTCCCCCCGGGCCTCCACTGAAAAAGGACCTGTGTCCCCTTGGAATTTCCCAGTAAACAAATGTAAATAAATAAAATAATAAAATAAATATGAGGAGGCTTTTTTGTTATGTTTCAGTGAAGGATATGAATGAGCTGAGTGAAATAACCTTCAGGCCAAAGCAATGCTAAGGATGAGATGTGCTAACAGAATGTGTGGAGCATTGATCCAGAAACAGAGTGGAGACAAGCCCCTGCGATAATATGTTATTTACATGGTACTGGGCTTGAGATCCAAGATTGAGGAGGCATGTAGTGCTTGTAGTATCATGAGAGATACTTTCAAGTCAGAAGTCAATTGAGCTACTCAAGATTGAGACAGAAGTCAGTTCAAATATCAGCAGTTCAACTATTCAGAAGTCAATTCAGAAGTCCATAAACTACAGAATATAGTGCAGCTTATCTTAATTCTGCCATTGCAGTGGAAAGAAACCATTTTGATTTTAGAGTTACTCATTTTTCAGAGCTACAGAAGTTTGATTATTCAGTTTGCAATTTTTAGCTAATGTTTCATTCAGGTCATCAGAACTATTATTTCAGACAGTTTCAACAAAACAAGACTTGACAGATCTTATTAGATTAAATGTACCTCCACTTTATGCTGCTAACACATAATAAACCACCTTTATCTAACCTCTAATGAATAAAGACTTTTACACTGAAAGGTATAAGAAGATTTTGCATATAAAGGAGAAGCTGAGATATTTGACACTTGTTCAGTACAGCTCTACATAATAAAGGCATTTATTTCAAGTTTTACAGTGTAGAAATATGTATGATATATTCATGATTACTTATCCATATATCCTAAGTAGTAGTCATAACAATAATAAATTTCCTTTAAAAGTATGTCATTATTATTTGTTAACATACAGTGCACTTAGATGGGTAAAATGTATACAATATTTATTGAAAATTAGCATGACTCATCACACATAATAATGTGTGTAGGAGAATATATCTTGCAAGCTATCGATGGAACCTAGCCAGCATATGCTATTCAGGTCATCCAATTCCATGCATGTGAAATGTATCTGCAACAAAAAATGCCACCTTTTATATAGAACTCTAATACTGTGAATAACTGCAATCACACAAACACAGATATCTCTTAAATACATCTCCATTCTTGCTGAAATTTGTATACCTCAACTTTTGCCTCCAAAAAGTAAGTTCTCCTATGGCACTGGCAGTTAATAAGCAATGCTTATCACTTTATATTTATTTTTTCTTATAGGTTTGATTCCAATGTGGTATTTGTATTGTGTATGTCCCAACAACCCATTCTGTCCCAATTCACAACAGTTTACCTCTAAACAATGATTGTAGCAAACAAAATAAAGCATTTTAGTATTTAACAGTGGAACGTATAACTAGGGTGAGTATCACATACGGCCAAGACTCACTGACATATTTCACACCTTCATTGTTTTTTGAAGGAATCATTCCCAATGCTTCTGCCAAGCAATTTTTGTGCTTTCAATATGGATTGGTTGCCAATTCAGACACATAGTTCTAACTATCCTTCAGAAGACATGGCAAGCAAAGATGAGGATGGTGCTCCATTTAGAGGCCAAAAGTGGTATGAAGAGGAGTCCAGGAGGTCTGTGGCTCTCCTCATCAAGTGTTACAGCTGTAGGCTTTTGTAGGAGGACTATACTGGGCCTCAGTACAAGGCTGAGGCTTGGAATGCCTTGACCAAGGTTGTCTCCAGCGCGACTGGCATTCCATCATTGGAGAACAATGTTATCACAATTATAGTGACATGAAGAGGCACAAACAGGACCTCCTGAGCTAATGGGAGGCTGACTATAGGACTGCAAACACCACTGAGGTGTGTAAGTATGGTGAACCATCACCAGTTAATGATTCAGCATGGGTTTAACAAGCTAATACATTTATTCCCCATGCTTCCATTTTTTTCAGCTCTGTAGAGCTGCTGAAATTATTTCGTAGAACATAGAAGCAAATCAGAAGAGAATACATTGCCCCAGAGAGACAAGAGGTAAGAATGCATCAGGGTCATAATTTTCAGGGAATCAGTCCTATCAGCTTGAGAAGGCATATCTACCCTTTATATCAAGCATATAAGCATACGCCCATAGCACTTGATGATTGCATTAGACAATAAGTATATCAACATAGCTGTGTGTGGATTTATTTAATTCCCAGTAGCAGAAATTAGCTTTTCCTACAGGATAGTATGTATAAATTAATTACTGCAATATTAAAGTGCATTAAACATTCAATTTTTGTAAGTGGATTAATTTAATTGAAACACATATATCTGAATGGCATACTCACATAACTGTTTCCATATTATTTATAATAGCACTGAGATTAATTGATTGACTGTATGACATATTAATGCCTTCACATCATATCTGGATGTGGCAAAGCGAACATAGTTATGTGTCATATTTGTTTATGTATTGAAATAATACTATATATATATATATATATATATATATATATATATATATATATATATATACTATATAATAATACTAATAATCTCTCTCTCTCTCTCTGTCTCTTTCTTATTGGTGGAAACATTGCTGCTGCAACACAAATGACAATCAGCACAATGAGCTAAACTGATCAGTGAGGTTTAGCCCACCACACATCCACAGGTGGCTGCTGTGGCACTACCAGAGGCAGCACAGACACCCAGAACATCTGGGTCACAACCTGTCAGTGTTACCTCCACAATTCCAGCACTACCTGCTCCAACTGTGTCAGGCAGCTCTGCTCTGGCTGCTGGTACAGTGGTACCCACTTGGAGTAATACTGGATGTAGAGATTGTGTCACCTATCAGGACCTGACAGGGCTGGTGGACACCATTGAGAGGGGTTGCTGGGCCTGAATTGGCAAAGTGGATAAGGTCCTACATCGAACTGTAAAAATTGATGCCATATCCAGCACTGACTCTGGGAACTGAGACAGGAGACAGAAATGCCAGTTCTGATGGTAAGATCTAGATTTTTACTGTACTCAGACTGAACACTGATGAACCTCTGATGTCCCCTACCTACTCCCAATCATGATGTCCCCCAGCCTCTTGTGTCAATCTCCATCCCTGTCTGTCCCGTATGTCTGAACCTGCTATGTAACCTACCCTACCTATGCCACCCTCTTATATCTAAGCACATTCTCAATGGTCCTCTCTCTACAAAAAATAACCAAATAAGTAATAGACATATGTCCCACAAAAAAAACAACAACAAAAAAAAAAAACTCATACATAGCTCTCCACTTCACCTTTGTCTGTTTGATGCACTTGATTTGGTCCAGTTGGCCATACAACATTATTCTGTTGTTGTCATCAAGCCCTGATGTGGTGAATCTCCAAATTCCAGAAATTTTGTTTACAAGTCTCTATTTATGTTGTGAAGATGTAGTTAACTTTGGTGCTCTCCCACCACCATCCTGCACTTTCCTCTATTCTTTCTCCTGTTTCCTACCCTCTGCTTGCCCTGTTTTCATCACAGTCCTATAAAGCCCTTTTTTACACATTTATTGTAGTCATAAACCAGAATCACATGCACAATACTCATGGTCAGAAGTAGCAGATAAAAAAGGCCTTCAAGTTTTGTCCTCAGAATTTGTACAACACTTGGCATTGTTCTCCAGTGCTGAGTGACTGTAAATGGCATTCCATGTTCTATGGCAAAAACTGGCAAGTTTCTGCCATTGCTCACAGTAATCTGATTAAATTCATGGAAATGTGCTTGAAACAAAAGCTGTATAGAACTACTGACTAAAGGCATTACTCTAACATTTATTAGACTGCTGGATATAATGTACACCTTATGGGATGTTGCAATTGTCATTATTTTGAGACCTCATGCCTACATTTTCCTTTACTTCTGTTTTTTTTTGTGATTTCCTATTTGGTATGTTGAGATAATTCACATCTCTATTATATACTGTTTTTTTGCATAGTGTTAAGGGTTCAAATCCAGAAGTATGTCAAAGTATTATTTAATGTTATTTTATATTACTATAGTGTGTGTAACTGTGGGCTACATATGTTATTAGCTCTCCATTATCCAGCTTATGCCTTAATTATGTCTCTACTTTTCTACCCCTGCTTAGTCCCTATTGGAAACACTTTATTGTACAGTCCATTTGAGATTAATTATGAGGAGAAACCTAAGAATAACATACCACAAAGATGATCAGAAATGTCCCATAAACAAAAGTCTTTGTATGTTTTCCTCCCTGTCTTTATCTCTGTCTCTGTCTCTCTCTGCCTAGCTCGATCTCACTTTTTACTCCTGCTTATTTATTAGCTGCTGGATGTAATGTACACATTTTTGTAAACATTTTTGTTATGGGCCATATTTTGGGATTTTGCAATTGTCATTACTGTGATAAAGCATAATGTCTACATTCTCCTCTGCTTCAGTCTGTTGCCACCTCCCTTTCAAATGTATAATTTTAACATTGTGAAGTAGTAGTTCCTATAGAGTATGTTGAGATAATGCTCAAGTCATTAGACTCCTTTTTTTTTTGCATAATGTCAAGGGTTCGAATCCAGAAGTATGTAAAATCTTATTGACTATTTTTATATGACTATTTTGTATGTGACTGTTGGCTATGTATTTTATTAAACCAACATTATCCTGCTTCTGTTTTAATCTGATTGCTCCCTATTGGGAACACTTTATTGTACAAAGCCTAACATAATAATTATGATGACAAACTTAAGAGTAGCACACAACAAAGATGGCCAGAAATGGCCTGTAACAAAAATGTTTTATGTCTCTCTCTCCCTCTATTTTTCTCTCTAACCCCCTTCTCTGTTATCACTCTTTGTCTTCACCATTTGCATGATGTCTGGCACTGAGCAGCATTAGTAACTAATGGTAAATGGTAGTTCACGGCTTATGGCAAAATCCTGTAAGATTTTGTCTTTGGCCACATTAGTCTGTTGCACCTTATTGCTATGCTTAGCCTTGCTGTACTATGGAAACACACAGGCTGATAGCAGTATGAAATCACAGGCTGATAGCATTATAGAAACACAGGCTGATAATACTATGGAAACACAGGCTGACAGTACCATGAAAACACAGGCTGATAGCACTATGAAATCACAGGCTGACAGTACCTTAAAAACACAGGCTGATAGCACTATGAAATCACAGGCTGATAGTGCTATGGCAACACAGGCTGACAGTACTATAAAAACACAGGCTGATAGGACAATGAAAACACAGGCAGATACCACTAGATGGAGACAATTCGAATCATATGTTGAACACTCTGCACAGCTGAAACTGCACCATATGAGATGTTATAGCTGTAACTTGCTTCATACTGTTTCCATAGTCTGGGAATCCAACAGCATTAGTAGGCTTGGTCCCTTAAGTTTTTCATAGCCATTCACAAAATGCTCACACCTTCCAAGAAAGAAGTGCAAGACATTAGGCAAGACATTACATGCAATCAAGACTTTATGTGTTAACAAGCATAGTATATTATGCACATGAGGAAAACATTGCTGATATACACACATAAGGTGATAAGATAAATTGTGTTGCATTTTCAAGCATGCTCTGTACTCTATTTATTTATTTTATTTACTTTATTTTACATTTGTTTACAGGAATGTCTGTCTACCCCATTTTCAGGGGAGACCCTAGAAGAAAAGCTCCATGTGTTAGAGGTTATAGCCAACAGTTCAATAGCAAATTTAAAAAGTTAACAGTAGGATCAAGTTAGTCTAGTAATATTCACAATCATATAGTATGAAAAAATGTGGTTAATTATATACAAGAATTTGATAAATTATGTACATGATATAATATCCAATTAAATTGATATTCATATATATATATATAGTAGAAAAACTACCCAAAGTATACGCAAGAGTATAATATACATTTGAGAAGAAATACATACATATAGCAGAGGAAACCCAAAGTATACTACTAGGGTTTGGAAGAATTTAGATGAATCAGTTTGGAAGATAGGTGGGTTAGACAAGGGTGGAATATGGATAGAAGGGAAGGGGGGAAAGACACGGAGGGGGAGGTAGTGTACAAATATGGAGGAATCTTAAAAAGGGGGTGATGGAGAAGAAGAGCTGTTGACCAATGGACATGGGAGATTTATTATGACACTTACATGACTGCTATCATACACTGACTGTATTACTTTGTGATATCATACAAACACATACAATTGCATAAGAAGCAGCAAAATGTGCCTCAGATATGTGCACAGTCACCAATAGGAGAGTTGTGTGCACCTGTACCATTGAAACAATGAGTAATATATTGTAATTATCATGACAAATGTGTAAATCATGACACATAAACCTTTTCATGGCACACATCTCTTCCAAATTCAGAGTCAAAATTGTTTCTATGTCTATATTCCTTATTTGCACAAAGGTTGGTACAGAGCACCATAGACTACTCTTAATTAACAATCTAAGTTCAAAACCTCAAAAAGGAAATATGCATATGCTAATACTTTGTCAACAATCATGCAAATGATCTTTTCAGCATTGCGCTTTAGAGAGAGATTATGGAAAAAGAATAATATGAGTGGTTTGTATTAATTCTGTATGTTGCAATAGACTGTTGTACTGAATATACATGTGCTTAACTGTGATGCTGGCTAAATACTAGATTATGTAAAGTTATGTCTGTACACCAATGCAGTTAAACTTGCAAGTGATGAACAAAGGTGTGAGACTTTTTCACATGTACTTCTTCAGTGGATGTAAGCAGTGTTCTGTCATACTTTTGGCCTGGCTGATTGTATTTATACTCCAAATTGTCCAAGCATGAGGAAAAATGATACAACAAATGAATACTATTTGCATACAATCATCCTGACCTGAACACTCAGGAATGCTTGATAGTCAATCTACATTTTCCTAACTGTAATTGTCACCAATACACCATACTGTGAAACAGCTACATGTAACTCACATTACCACAATGTACAAGAATGACAGGACTGATAAGTTATCTGATTAATATGTAATTACTTGTGATCAACACATTGGTGTTACTTCGGCTTTTCAACACACATGCTATTTCAACCAAACCTGTAATGCACACTAGCTTCTCTGCAACATATTGATGGGGTGATCCTTACAAATGTGCATTATCACACATTTAAAGACAGACTTTTCATGTGGCAGAGAACTCCCCATCATGATCTCACACTTTTATCACAAAGATCTTCACTGCAGCACACACTAATGACTTCATCCCTTCAAAAGGCCAGTCTTTCACATCTGGAGCAAGACTTCTCCTGTGACACTTGCAGTTGATACTCTCTTTTGTAGATTGTGTAACTAGTTCATATCCAACAGTGTTGAACATGTGTGTGTGTGTGTGTGTGTGTGTGTGTGTGTGTGTGTGTGTGGCTTGACTATCTGATAAGTATGGCTTCAGCAACATATATGATATGTATACTTCCACTTGGGGAAGTATATAAACTGGGAGAAGGTTGCCCGATCACATTTTCCAACTTTTATCAAAAACATCTTCTCTGCAACACATTGTTGAGGTCATCTTTTCAAAAGGGCATTCTCTCATTATTGGAGTCTGACTTCTCCTGTGATGCTTGCAGTTGATACTTTGTTCTGGAGACAGTGCAACTTGATGAGTCCAGCATTGCATAAATACTATAAGTGTATATATGTGTCTACACTATCTAGTTGATTTGGCTTCATCAAAATATCTGTTGTATACACTTCTACTTGCAGGACATATTTACAATGGGACATCAGTGTGTTGCATCTTTAGCCAAAACACATTCTGTACAACACACTGATGTCATCCTTTCAATTGTGCACTGTTTTAGTATTGTGCTGAAACTTCTTCTGTGGCACTTCCTGTTGATACAGTGTTTTCTAGATTGTGTAAAGATATAGATACATGATTCGAATCCAACAGTGTTGAACATGTGTGTGTCTAGTGCCAATGGCTTGAGCAACAGATCTGATGTGTATACTTCCAGTCAGAAGAGACATTTACATTAACAAAGTGATCCCATATCAGTTTATTACACTAATGTTTGTTGTGCCACACACTGAGGAGGTCATCCTTTCAAATGTCTTCTATCTCTCAATTATATTAAGACTTCTCTTGTGGTGCTTGCAGTTGTCATTGCATACTCTAGATTATGTAAGTTGATTGGAACGTTGTTCCGTGCAGCATTGTATAAATACTCTGTCTATAGTGTCATGTAAAACAGGCTCCATCAAATTATCTATTATGTGCACTTCCACTTAGGAGATAATGTCTTCACTGGAAGAGGGCTACCCCATCATTTTCTTGGATTTTTAGGCAAAACACACTTTGTCCAACATACTGATAAGGTAATTCTTTCAAAAATTCACTATCTGTGTGTTGTAATTAGATTTATACTGCGACACTAGCTGTTGATACTATGTTGGCTAGATTGTGCAGGTAAATAGGTAGGATGTTTGAATCCAGCAGTGGGTAACTACTGTGAGTGTGTGTGTGTGTGTGTGTGTGTGTGTGTGTGTGTGTGTGTGTGTGTGTGTGTGTGTGTGTGTGTGTGTGTGTGTGTGTGTGTGTGTGTGTGTGTGTGTGTGTTTGCCATTTTTCTATTATGTAGAAATGGCTTCACCTACATATATTATGTGTAGCTTTCCCTTTTAGCCACAGCACCCACTAGAAACAATGGTGATGTCATCTATTCAAATGCGCACTGTCACAGCTATAAACAAAATTCTCATGTGACATTTGCAACACATACAATGTGCTCTAACATGTGATGATCACCAGGTAGTCATTTTGAAATGAGACATTAATCCATATAATCAGTTGTGTTACTGTTTGTATGAATGTGCATGTAGGTATAAATGCTGCCGTGTACATACCTAATGTGTACATGTATAGCTTGAGAGGTATCTTTCACTACTTTCTGTCCATTTTAGCACAGACAACTCCTTTGTTAAACACTGATGATGCAATTTGTTGAATTGTGACTTAACTAAATCTACTAGTAACCTTTCACCTGGAAATAATACACTGTTGTGCTGCTTGTTGCCTTCATAAGCCACGAGTTCAAATCCAGAATTATCTACACATTGTGCATTATTGTGCTGCTACAGTCCCAGGAATGACTGCATTATGCATCACATGTGTGTTTGGGTATAATTACTATCATGCAATATTTTATGACAGACAACTCATACCATTCTTTTAATCAATTTATAGGCACACATTTGTCTTGCAGCAATAAAATAATGAAACACCTTCAAATACACACTATCCCACACTCACAGTAAGAATTTTCCTATAGAGCATGCAGTGTAGCCAGTACCATGTAGCTTATAGCTTATGTAGTCACATTAGTAGATGTACAAAACCCACAAGGAATGAATACTCTCAGTTTATGCCAGTATACTGATATGCATGAAATACATCCACCAAAATTGCAATGTGTAAAATTACTGTGGTAGGGGGCTCCCCATTAGTTTTAGCTCATGCAACTACTTTGTACCACAATGATGATGCTATGCCTTCATATTTGTTGTGCCTCACAGCTGTGGTAAAAATTCACCCATGGTGCATGTTGTTAATACTCAGTTCTGTACATTTTAGACTTTCAATGGCAGCTGTTCAACTCTAGTAAAGGGCAGTATTATTTCAGTGTACTGACATGGTGTATACAAAACTGGCTCAAGTTAATTCTATCTAGTTTTATATTGAACAAACACCTTTCAGCACATTGCAGATTTCATGACAGTCAAATAGTGTTTTGTGATTCTTATGATGAGAGCGCTCCTATGGTGCATGCAGTGAAAACTGACTTGTATACCATATATACAGAGATAGACTGTGGTTCAAATCTGGGACTGTATGTGTGCAAAACAATGTGGACAGACAACAGTGTTATTGGACTGTTCACACAAGTGTGAACGGTAACATTGCATCATTCTTTTGATCCCTCAGAATAATTTGTATTGGATAAACTAACGTCAAAAGCCTTTTTTACTCAAAAGTTGAAGTGTGTTCTTTTTGATACCCTCATTTGCTATCTCCTGTGCAGATGCAGTTGATATACAGCTCTGTAGAGTGAGGAGCTTGAATGAGAAGGGTTTGAATATGTTAAGATGTGTTTGTCTGTCAGACAATTACAACAGAGAGGTGTGCCTTAGGTACATTATAATATAGATATGGCACAGTAAGAAGGCCTCATTTTTAGGTCTCACACTCCATGTTAGGGGATCCATGCTCATTGCAATCTAATACTGATGCAATCCCTTCAAGTGGGTTCTTCATGAGACATCAGATATGGCTCTTTCTCTGTCATCAATGGTTCATACACATCTTTCTGAGATATGACCTCAGCACGTGTTTGAGTCTGACAAGTATATTTGAACAAATGGTAGAAAGGGATTATTGGAGAATATGTTCACAGCGTAGTCAAGCTCAAGACAATTTGAATGAAAATGAAAGGAAATTAATACATGAATTAACTACAAACAATGAATATAGATGCATGCGTCCAGATAAGGGGGGCGGCATGGTTGTCATGAGTAAAATGGACTACAATGGACATATTATGAAAATGTTAACAGATGAAAACACATATGCAATGACATCATTACATGAAGTAAATAGGGCATATATTAAGATTGATATGTCATTGGCTGATGCTTTATATCAGGGTTCAATCAATGAGAACGAATTTGATTATTTGAGTGTCAAATTTCCAAGAATGGCCAAAATATTTGGTATACCGAAAGTCCACAAAGGTACTGACCAGCTACAATTTAGGTCTATTGTATCGGCAAAGGGTTCTAAAACAGAACCCATGGCAGCCTTTGTGGACCATTTTTGTAAAGAAGCCTTAAAAGATGCTCCACATATACTAAAAGACTCTTGGCACTGTTTAGAAAGGCTTAAAGGAATTTATGGAATAGACACAAACACATATAGTTTTTTAACTATAGATGAGGTAAACCTCTTTCCAACAATTCCACATAAGGAGGGTTTAGAATTATTTTATGAAAGCTTAATGAACAGTAGGAACTTCAATATAGACAGAATAAACATCTGCTATGAACTTATGGAATTGACACTGACTAATAATTATTTAACATTTGAAGGTGAAATTTATCATCAAATTAAAGGAGTGGCAATGGGGGTGAGATGCGCCCCGGTTTATGCCAATTTAGTTTTACTTGCATGGGAAAGTCATATCATTTTTCCTTCTAAATATATGGATAGAATTTTGTTTTTAGACGACGTACTAATAATCTGGAAGGGTGGCGAAGATAATGTAAAAGAATTCATGACATACTTAAACAATTCTACTGAATTTTTCAAGTTCACTTATACATGGAATGAAACCTCAATAAACTATTTGGACATTACTTTAGAGAAAAATGATGGTAAATTGACCAGTAACATATATCGAAAGCCAAGCTACTCTAATTCCATGTTACATTTTACAAGCTGCCACCCCCTGCATCAAAGGAAGGGGGTGGTAAAGGGACAAATGGTTCGTCTATCTAAATTAGTAAGTGACGAACAAATTTTTAGAAAAGAAATGTACAACCTAATAGGGTTATTCCTTGAGAGAGTATATCCTCAGGCCTTATTGATAAAAATCAAAAAAGAAATATATAAGAAAAGGAAAACAGTTTATTTTCCAATTCTTAGGGGTAACAACAATATTACGTCACAGTTGGATATGGTAACAAACACAAGTACTGAGAAAGGCGAACTTAATTTTGTCCTGAGATTTAATGACAAAGCGAAGGAACTATGTGATAGTATTAAAAGTATATGGGATGTATGTATAGGTTTACAAAATAGATCAATTCTAGGTGAAAGTCCAAATATAGTTTTTAGTAGAGGTAATAATATAAAAAATATTTTAGAAAAAGAATCTAAGATTTATAAGAGATCATATATGAGTAAATGTGGAAGATGTAGTAGTTGTAGATTTATAGCAGAAGGAGCTTATGTTTGTGTAAAAGGATACCAACGTACCATATCATGTCCTGGTCTATGTAATTGTAACACAAAAAATTGTGTATACATTGCAAGTTGTATGTCATGTGAGGCATATTATATAGGCAAGACTACCCGAAAACTTAAAGAAAGGATAGGTGAACACAAGAGAAGTATCATAAAGCATGATGAGTATAATGCTTTATATATACACAGTACACATTGCAACAACTTCAGTAAATTTATATTTTTCATTGTGGATAGAGTGATACCTTTTTCTAATGGTGACATAGACAACAAAGTAGCACTATTAGAAATGGAATGGCAGATAAGGTTAAACGCAACAAAGTTTCCAGGTTTGAATGAGTATATTTCTTTAAAACCTCAATTAAAATATAGAGCAAGTATGATATAAAAGGAAAAGTTAAAAAATAAAATAAAATAAAAAACGAAGTAATATTACAGTATACTTAGATTTTTATAGCAAATATTATCAATATATTGACAGTTCATTATTACATATTGTATTATATTCAGTCACTAATTTAAAATGAATGAAACAATATTTTGTATAAATGTTGTATAATTGATTAAATTGTATAAATTAATTTGTATAAGTAATCAATTAATTAATTAGTTAATTAAGTTGTGGGATAAGGGAATGTATTTAATGAGATGAGTTTTAGTGTGTGAGTATGACTCTGATGAAACCAGGTGGACTGGTGAAAGCGCTTAGTCTTTGGATTGAATAAAATGTTTCCTTGCTTTATTTTCAACAGCTGGTGCCTTGATTTGTTTGCATTGCATTGTGTTCGAGCTGACTGGTGAGATTTCAAGTTTTGGACCCTGTATTGGTTCCTGTTTTTTTTGGGAAGATTTTAAATGAGGAGTATGTCAGTCAATGCTCACTGGCAAAATTACTTATTTCTCCAGTAATAATGTTCTGTACTGTATATTTTCATACAAACATTTATATATAAATGCAATTGTTTTGTTTATATTCTAGTGCTTTATAGGAGATGAGGCCTTAAACATAATTTCTTAATGTGTGTCATGCTGCGAAATCATCATAAAGTGGGAGTGGACCTGAGTTATGATACTTTCTTGTGTTTTGTGTAGTTTATGTTATTGTAGCCTTTGCTGTACTTCCTTATGAGCATACCCAGTATAATGATGCAGTGGATGCACACAGTTTAGAACAAAGGATATTCAGTAATCAATGTTCTGAGGTAGTTCTGGTCATGTTTTCTTCTTTGAGAAAAAGTAATAAAATTATGCTTTGCCAGTATCCATGCATTGGAGCTATTGGCCTACAAGCAGAGGATAAGAACATTTGTCACAGGCCAGTGTACGTTTGTGTATGTGATACATAAATTGTCAAAGCTTAACTCATTAATACACATTAATGTTTCACCTGGGTGTGATGTATGTCATTGTAGTGTCATAAAGGTCTTACTAGTGTTTTTATCAATGCTCACTTTAGGGCTAAATATCAGTTACAACATCATGGTATACAGGAGTGGCATGTGTACTTTGATACGCTTGTTTATGTCAACATGTATGGTGTGGCAGTTGCACCAGGAAGGACGCATGGCATTTCATCGATGTAACCCAAATCATCATGCTCAAATAATTGTACCTTGACATTTGTTATATTTCCCCAATAATTGATGTATTAACACCATGCTTCTGGCATGGAATTTTATTTTGCCTTCTCTGGGCAACTTATCCATTTGTGTTATACACATAAATACTTCCTATGCATATTGCTATACATTGTGATATTCAGTGACACATAGCCTGTTTGTCAGGGGACTGATTACAGTTGAGTTGCATCTTAATTTATGGGCATATTCACATATGCCACATGACCATACCACATATTGCAGAAAATATGTCACATCTGCTATAGTTAGACAACTGTGACTATGTATATCGGATCATCATTATTTTTAAATCCTGGTTAATGTGACATTTCTGTTTATGTCCTGTATTTTACAACATACATACACACACACACAGCGTGCATGAAGAATCACAAACATACTACAATTCACAATGTGCAGTTTTCTGACAAAAGTGCTTTTTATCACTTAATCACTATTACTGGGATGATTGCACAGGTGCCTGTGATTCTTCTCCATATTTCCATGTTGTCACAGGCATGTACAGTGACAGAACTAATATCAGCATTGATTCCTTCATATACATAAAGCAAAGAAAACCTTTCAGTTCTTTAATCTGTGTGCATGTTACAACATCATTTATGTGGATGTCATTAATTACCTTTGTTCAGTCTCACAGTATACATTACAATGGCAGAGTATTTCCAAATACCTGCCACATAGGTGAAGCCAGCCATTCTCAACATAATCATGTGAGTAATATACTTTTACTTACCATGCCACAAAAATGCATAGTAGCAACTGTACATTTGGGGTTTATAACTGTATATACTAATCTTATGTTTTACATGAATATACAACACATGCTTGGCTAATAAATGTTTAACTTTACAGTACAAGTAACAACAAATGGCACAAAAATGTCCATTTCCGATGTGCATAAGACAATAGCTGTAGAGTTCATTTATTATTTACATGATAGGTGGAGAATACAGCATTTATTATTTACATGATAGGTGGAGAATACAGCATTTATAATTTACATGAAAGGTGGAGAATACAGCATACTGTTGATTACACAGATAACCTAATGGATGCACATCTTATGGGCAATAATTGCAGTACATGAAATATCTCCTAAGGTATATACTTTCCTTGCTATCTGTTGTCTTAACTCAACACTCAAAAAAATTACATATACCATATCTACTCCTCTTTGCTGCATTAAAAGTTTGTACCCCTCTCACATCTTTTGTCAGCATTTTGTTTTAATTCACTTATATGTGCCTGTAAGTAAACAAGATTACTTGTATAAATAAAAAAATGATTAATTACTGTTGTTTGCACAGTAATCTAATTATATCTAACCACACTTTCCTTGTTTAGCTACCCCTGCCTCTTAATTATGCTATCCAAGTCGCTCTTGACTTGTGCTGTCCACAAGTGCTCACTTACTGGGGTTCCTTGTAGTTAAAACCTATTGTTTATATTGTGTGCTCAGTCCTTCATGCACCTGTTTGTGGTAACTAGCAGGTGTTCTGTCCACATCCAGGTGCTGCTTAAAGTGTAAGCTTGCTTAACAGTTTGAATATTCATTGAGCACTGCTGCTTATAAGCTTAGACCGATATGTACATACCTGTTAATGAATTCTCTTGAATCTTTTTTTTTTGTTTCAGAACTCCTACTATCTGTTTAGTTTTAAATGCTGTACACAAATTCATTTGCAATAACATTAAGAAAGTGAGTATTTTTACTTTGTCAAAGTGTAATACTTCACAAAAAAATCACCCTTTTCCTTTTTTTCAGCATTCAACCATATTATTATAAAAGGTTGTTGCAGATTCTCATTAACCTGATTACGTGTGCTGCTATATAAAATCTGCTCTGCAATGCCTCTTTTGGTAATCATTATATATGAAATTTATTCTAAATTAATTACTGTGTTTGTTGAACATTATTTCATTTTGGAGAAAGGTAATTAAAAGGTTTGGACAGATGGTTTCATGAAAATTCTATTGATAATCTTTAAAATCATCTTTTTTGACACAAAATCAAACTGTAAAATTGTTTCATAATATGAATGCTTTTGAAAGTAATTTTTATTTTGCCCACTTTTTAAATTTGCTGATGTAAGCACCTAGCTTGCCATTTTGGTCAATGGATGTTTTTCTTCTTAAATACTGCACTGTATGTTATTTTTTACCATTTTCTGATTATTTTTATTATTTCTGCAGCTGCTGAAGACAATGGCAGATGTTGTTTGTTTATTAACATAGTAACGTATGTGGTCAGCAATTCCTTTTTAAGGCACTGGCCTGACTAAAGGTAAATATGCGTTTAAGCTGTTCACCTCAAAATTGCAGAAAGGACTTAAGGTCCTTTTCATACAGAAGATAATAATTTAGCAAAGAAAAAACCCAACATATTTGTATATAAATTTAACAGGTATAATAATTGCTGCATCTAATTCAATTTGTTAATTAGATGCAGCAATTGCTGCATGCAATTTATAAATGGAATGTTTCACATGATATAATTATAGGGTCAGAGTCCAAAAGAACAGCACAACTATCTGTCAGGCGCCCACTAGGGAGGAATCTCAGAGCTGAGCTGTGAATGTTACCACTCAAATATATAGGTTAGATATTCATGAAGCTTGGTATATTATAAATAAACCAGAATTTGAAGTGCTCAGCATTGCACTTCAGGGATGCCACATTGCCAGATACATTCTGCATTGAACAAGCTTTACTCCATAGCAACAGCGATACACCAAACTATATAGTAAGAACTTTATGCAAATCAGACTGAACCACATCAGTATCAGTTAAGTGCACAGACATCCAAAGTGCTATGCATTTCTTTACATACACTAGCAACATCAGGGAAAATGTATCTAAAATCCTTGCTGTGCTGTGTTGGGTACATAGCCTGGTTTTCTTGTGATGGACTGTTATACTAAATATATGTGGAGTTAACTGTGATGCTGGCCAAACTATGTAAAGTTATATATCTAATACATTTAAACTTTTAAATGGTGTACATGTTGTGGGACCTTTTCACATTTTCATTCTCAGAGGTATTAAGCAGTGCACCATCATATTTTTAACCTGTCTGCATTTGCACTCCACATTGTCCAAACATGAGGGAATATTGACAAGGACACAACAAATGAATACTGTTTGCATACACTCATCCTGACCTGAACACTAAGAATGTTTGGTTGTCAGTCCGCATTTTCACAACTGTGATTATCACCAATGCACCATACTGTGAAACAGCTGCATGACCCTCAAATTACAGCAATGTACATGAATGACAGGACTGATAAGTTCTCTGATTAATATGTAATTGCTTGTGATCAACACACTACTCTTGTTTCTGCTTTTCAACACACATACTTTTTCAACCAAACCTGTGATGCACACTAGTTTCTCTGCAACATATTGATGGGGTGACCCTTACAAATGTGCATCTTCACACATTTAACGTCAGACTTTTCATGTGACACTTACTTTTGCTACACTGGCTTATAGACTGTGTAATTAGGTAGGTGTTCAAATACAACAGTGACTGACTAGTGCACGTGTATGCATGTGTGTGTGTGTGTGTGTGTGTGTGTGTGTGTGTGTGTGTGTGTGTGTGTATGTGTGCATGTATGTGTGGGTGTGTCTATAGTTCTAGGCAGGAATGTATCCACCCACACATCTGATGTGCACACTTTAACTAAGAAGAAACATTTAAACTGGGAGAGTGTTCCCCTATCACTTTTTCCCACTTTTATCACAAACATCTTCTATGCAGCACACTGATGAGGTCATCCTTTCAAAAGGGCATGCTTTCATTATTGGGGTGAGACTTCTCTTGTGGTACCTGGCGATGATATTGCGTTCTGTAAATTGTGTAACTAGATTGGTAGGTGGTTCAACTCTAGCATTGCTAAAATACTGAGTGTGTATATGTGTCTGCACTGTCAGGTTGAACTAGTTTTATCAAAATATCCACTGTGCACACTTCCACTTACAAGACATTTTTACATCGGGAGAGGGCTCTCCATCAATCTTTTGCATTTTTAGCCAAAACACATTATGTACAATACAATGCTTTGTGCAACATACTGATAAGGTAATGCTTTCAAAAATGCACTATCTGAGTGTTGTAATCAGATTTCACCTGCAACACAAGCTGTTGATATTGTGTTGACTAGCTTGAGTAAGCAGATAGGTAGGTTGTTTGAATCCAAAACTGGGTAAATAATGTGTGAGTGTGTGTGTGTGTGTGTGTGTGTGTGTGTGTGTGTGTGTGTGTGTGTGTGTGTGTGTGTGTGATTTTTCTATTATGTATAAATGACTTCACCTACAAATATTATGTATAGCTTTGTGATGGTAGTGGGCTATCTCACCATTTTCATTCCCTTTTAGCCACAGCACCCTATGGAAACAATGGTGATGTCATCTATTCAAATGTGCACTGTCACAGCTGTAAACAAACATCTCATGTTACACGTGTAACACATGCAATGTGCTCTAACTTGTGATGGTCACCAGGTAGTCATTTTGAAATGAGACTTTAATCCATATAGTCAGTTGTTTCACTGTTTGTATGAATGCACATGTAGGTAAGAATACTGTCACCTACATACCTGATGTGTACACGTATAGCTCGAGAGCTATCTTTTACTACTTTCTGTCCATTTTAGCATAGATAACTCCCTTTGTTAAACACTGATGATGCCATTTGTTGAATTGTGCTTTATTTAAATCTACTAATAAGCTTTCACCTGCTGCGTGAGGAAATGATACACTGTTGTGCTGCTTGTTGCCTTCGTAAGCCATGAGTTCAAATCCAGCATTATCTACACATTGTGCATTATTGTGCTTCTACAGCCACAGGAATGACTGCATTATGCAACATGTGTGTTTGGGTATACTTACTGTCATGCAATATTTTGTGACAGACAGATCACACCATTCTTTTACACAATTTATAGACATACTTTTACCTTGCAGCAATAAGATAATGAAATGCCTTGAAATGCACAGTCTTTTAGTAAGCTTCCTCCTGTTGTGCATGCAGTCTAGGTAATACCATGTAGCTTATGTGATCACACAGGTAGGTGTTCAAAACTCACAGAGGCTGAATAGTATCAGTGTGTGTCACTATGCTGCTATGCAAGAATTACATCCACCAAAACAGTAATGTGTACAGTTACAATAGGAGAGAGATACCCCCTTACTTTTAGCTCAAACAACTGGTTTGCACAACAGTGTTGATGTCATGCCTTCAGATATGTTCTTTCTCACAGCTATGGTGAGAATTCACCTGTGGCGTCTGTAGTTAATACACAGTTCTGTATATTGTGGACTTATATGGGTGGCTATTCAACTCCAGTAAAACTCAGCATTATTGCAGTGTGCTGATATGTGACATATACAACATTACCTCAAGTTATTTTTTAGCCTGTTTTAAGTTGAACAAACACCTTGCAACACACTGGAGATTTCCTGACAGTTAAATAGCTGTTCTGTGAGGAATTAGGACAGCTTGACCCCAATGCAATTGGATACACTTCCATATTAAAATTTACATTTATTGTATATGAAAATAGTAATTGGACAGTTTGACCCCAGATGATTTGACCCCAGACTATTTGACCCCAATAAATTTAATAACAACTTTGTACAGCTTAAAGTTTTTGTAAATGTCAGTTCCATGATTGAAACTGGAGTAACATTTTTTTTCTGCTGAAATTGTCTGAGGTCAAAAATATTTTTACTATTGCCATTTTATTAGGGTCCTGCGGGTGGCAATAGTGCCATATATTTAGTGTGTTGTGGCATAACTGTAATTTTGAATTGTTTTGCCTTTCTAAGACAAATAAATTGTGGCTTGCACAGTGTAAATTAATGCAAGGAATGAAATGAATGTTTTTTGCTTATGCAAGGTATGTCTGGATTTAAAGTTTTGGTATATTGCAGTTTTATTAGTCATGTGATTGAAACTAGTGTAACTGATTAATTGTATTTCAAGTTTTTTTTAAATGAACTTTAAGCTTAAAAATTGATTGTAAACGTAAGTCTTTCTTATCTGAACTTTTTTCAATTTTATCTATTTAATTCTTACTAAATGTTTTTATTTTTCAGTCATGGTTTTATTTTTTTTTAGTTTGCTAATGCCAGTTCTTTATGATTGTACCACGTTAAAGACAACTACTGCGAGTAATATTTTCATCTCTCCTATATGGGTTGTAAATTATTATAAAGCTATTCAATGTGGTACAGATCCATCTATGAAATGTTTTAATGCAGAGGTTAAAATGGCTGGGGTAAAAATGGTGGGATCAAAACGTCCTATACCCATTCTGTGATTCTTGTGACGAGAGTGCTACTATGGTGCATGCAGTTAATACTGACTTGTATACCATATATACAGATATAGACTGTGGTTCGAATCTGGGACTGTATGTGTGCAAAGCAACATGGACAGACCAGAGTGTCTTAGCGAAACAGCAGTTATATTGGACTGTTTGTATAAGTATAAATAGGCTACATCCTTTTGATCCATCAGTTCCTATCTCCTGTGGCAGACACAGTTAATGCACAGGTCTGTAGAGAGAGGAGCATGATCAGCAGGGGTTTGAATCTGTGAAGTTCTGTATGTCTGTCAAACAACAGAAAGGAGTGTCTTCAGTACATAATGCAGACATGGCACAGTAAGAGGGCTACTTTTTTTTTCAGGTTTCATGCTCCATGTTAGAGTAACCATACCCATTACAATATAATAGTGATGTAATCCCGTCAAGTGGGTTCTTCACGAGGCATCAGATATGGCTCTTTCTCTGTCATCAATGGTTGATACATATCTGTATGAGATCTGACCTCAGAATGTGTTTGAGTCTGGCAAGATTTTAAATGATGAGTATGTCAGTGAATGCTCACAGCCAACGTGAGTTATTTCTCCAATAGTAATATTGCATGAGTTCATGCAAACACTTACAAGTACATGTAATTCTTTAGTTTATACTCTGGGGCATTATAGGAGATGATGCCTGATACATAATTCCTTAATGCATGTCGCACATGTCATGGCTGCAAAATCATTGCAAAGTGGGAGTGAGTCTGTGTTGTGATACTTTCTTGTGTTTCGTGTAGTTGATGTTATTGTAGTCATTGCTGTAATTTCTTATGAGAATTCCCAGTGTAATGATGTAACAGATGCAAGCAGTTTAGAACAAAGGGCATTCAGTAATCAATATTCTGAGATAGTTCTTGTCATGTTTCTTTTTGGAAATATAATTAGGCATTGTCGATGTCTGCACAATGGTGTTATTGACCCACATGCAGTGAATGACAACATTTGTCACAGGCCAGTGTACAGTTTGTGTATGTGATGTGTAAATTGTCAAAGGCTCACTTATTAACACACATTAATGTTTCAACTGGATGTGATATATGTTACTATTGTGTTATAAAGGTCTTACTAGTGTTTTTATCAAGGGTCACATTAGGGCTAAATATCAATTACAACATCATGGTATACAGCAGTGGCATGTGTACTTTGATACACTTATTTGTGTCAACATGTAAGGTGTGGCAGTTGCACCAGGAAGGACACACTGCATTTTGTTGATTACAGTAACCCATACAAATCATATTAAAATAATTGTTCCTTGACATTTGTTATATTTCCTCAATAGCTGATGTATTAGCATGGCATGGAATTTTATTATGCCTAAGTCTTCTCTGAGCAACCTATCAACTGGATACACATAATAAATACATCCTATGCATATTGATATATATCATGGCGTCCAGAGACACACAACCTGTTTGCCAGAGGACTGACAACAATTGAGTTGTATCTTAATTATATCTTAGTTTATGGGCATGTTCACCATAAGCTTCATTTTGCAGAAATGTATGTCACATCTGCTATAGGGAGACAACTTTTACTATGTATATCAGATTATCATCCTGTTTATATCCTGGTTAATGTGACACATCTGTTTATGTCTCATATCCTTCTGTATACACAGCCTGCATGAGCAGTCAGAAACTTACTACAATTCACAACATGCGGCTTGTTGACACTTAATTACTATTATTGGAATGATTGCACAGGTGTCTGTGATTCCTCAACATATTTACACATCGTCACAGGTGTGTACACTGAGATAATCAAACATCGGTATTGTTTCCTTCATACACATAAAGCAAAGAAAGCCTTACAATTCTTTAACCTGTATGTATGTTATAATTTATGTGGATGTCATTAATAACTTTTGTTTAGTCCCACAGTATACATTACAGTACTTCCAAACACCTGGCACATAGGTGTAGCTAGGCATTCTTAATATAATCATGTGAGTAACACAATTTTACTGAGCATACCACAAAAATGTATAACAACAATTTATGACTGTATATACTAATCTTATATTTTACATTAATGTACAACACGTGCTTGGCTAATAAACGATCAACTTTACAGTACCCTTTTTCTGGTTACAAGTGACAACAAATGGCACAAAAATGCCCATTTCTGAAGTGTATAAGACAACAGCTGCAGGATTCATTTATTATTTTACATGATAGGTGAAAAATACAGCATACTGTTGGTTACAACAGATAACTTTCTGGATGCACATCTGATGGGCAGTAATTGAAGTATATATGCAATGTCTCCTAATATACCTACTTTCCTTGCTAATTGTTATTTCAACTCAACACTTTAAAAAAATATATATGGAACACATTTACTCCTCTTTGTTACACTATAGCTTTCTGTCCCTCTCACATCCTTTGTCAGCATTTCATTTTAATTGATGTACATGTGTCCCTAAGTGAATAGGATTACTTGTATAGATAAAAAATATTTAATTACTGTTGTTTGCAGAGTAATCTAATTATATCTAACTACACTTTCCTTGTTTACCCCTGCCTCTTACTTATGCCATCCAAGTTGCCTTTGACTTGTATTGTGCTGTTCATGAGTACTCAGTTACGGGGTTATGTGTAGTTAACACCTGTTGTTTATTTGTGTGCTCAGTCCTCCGTGCACCTGCTCATGGCCCCTAGCAGGTGTTCTGGCCACAGACAGGTGCTGATGAATTTGTAGGCTTGCTTAGCGGCTTGAATATTCATTGAGCACTGCTACTCATTGTGTTAATACAGAGGGTGTAGGGTAAGAGTGATGTGTAGACGCATGTTAATGAATCCTTATTTTTACATACTTTAAAAAAATTCATCTGAAGTAATGTAAAGCAAGTGCTTTGTTTTACTTTGTCAAAATTTATTCCTTCACAAAAAATCACCCTTTTCCTTGTTTCAGCATTCCACCACAAGTATCTCCCTTTTTATTATAAAAAGTTGCTGCATATTCTCATTATGTTGATTACTTGTATTGTTATATAACAAATGTTTAGCAATGCCTCTTTTGCTAATCATTATATATGAAATTTACTCTAAATTAATTACTGAAGTATTTGAATATTATTACATTTTGGAGATAGATAATTAAAAGGCTTGGACAGACAATTTTATGAAAATTATACTGATTGTCTTTAAACTCATCAGTTTTTCCCCCACAAAATCGATCTGCAAAGTCATTTCATAATATAATTACTTTGAAAGTATTTGTTTTTTTTTATTATTTTTGTTCACTTTTTGCTGATGCAAGCACCTAGCTTGCCATCTTGGTCAGTGTAAGTTTTTCTTCCTACTTACTGCATGGTAATTTATTTTTTAGCATTTCCTGGTGATTTCTATTATTTCTTCTGATGAAGAAGGCACTGGCAGATATTATTTATTTATTAACCTAGTTAATTATGTAGTCCTCAGTTCCTTTTTCAGACACTGGCCTGACTAATGGGATATGTGCTTTTAGGTTTTTCACCTCAAATTTGCAGAAATGACTAAAGGTCATTTCCATACAGAAGATAAGAATTTCGCAAAGAAAAATATTTGTAGATAACGTTAATAAGTATAATAGCAATAGCTGCATCAAATTAATAAACTGAATATTTCAAGGATATACTTATAGCGCCAGATTCCAAAAGAACAGGACAACTATCTGTCAGGCACCTATTGGAGAGGAATGTTAGTGCTGAACTGTGAATGTAGCCATTTAAATATATAGGTCTGATATTCATGGAACTTGGTATATTATAAACAAACCAGAATTATTAGTGCTCAGCATTACACTTCAAGAAACCTACATTGCCAAAGCACTCTGCATTGAATAAGCTCTACTCCATAGCAACAAAGATATACCATACTGTATACTAAGAACTTTATACAAATCAGACTGAATAAACATGTCAGTTTCTATTACGTACATTTCTTTACAGACACACACATGCAGCATCAGAGTAAATGTATCTACAAAGCTTGTTGTGTGGTGTTAAATACATTGTTTGGTGCTGCATACATTGCATCAGGATTACAAGGCACATCACAGGATGGTTGGAAAGCAGAAAGGGATATGGGGAATCAAGCAGACATTTAAAGGGGAATATGGAAATGGGAGGCTGATTATGCATGGTACTTTTTTTTTGTTTTGTTTTAAGGCTCCTTTCATTTTTTTAGCCAGAACATGATGAGACAGAAAATATGTAAGAAGTAGGCTGAAAAAAGATGGTTGAAAAGGCAGCAGTACATGTGAACAATGACAAACTACACAAACATGGACTGACATGATGGGAAGGGGCTACAAAAGGCATGCAAGACAAACAAATGGTAGATGCCTGTCTGAGGTAGGTAGAAAAGACAAATCAGAATTTAGTGAAAACAGAAAAGATAAATAAATGCTGAGTGATTATGCATGCATATATAAGGAAAACAAACAAAACACTAGTGGCTATTAAAAAAAACAGTTATATATGCAGCTCCCATTATTCACTGAAAAAATGTAAATTATGATTATAAAGTAGTCATATAATAAAAATGACACCACCATTAAGGCCATACATTGTCAGATTCATGCTGAGTCTGCGAAGGTAAATCCTACAAGCCCTAATATTAAAAATCACTTGTATTGAAAATGGCAATAGCAAAGTTCACTGAAAGCGGTTTTAAGCACAAGAGTTTTCATAGTTTTGGGACTAGTGGAATTTGTCATCAGATGGCTGTCACTTTTCTTTCTAGTTACATTTGGGAGATCATTGCACCAATATATCCTTTGATGGTCTGATGCACTATTGAATATATTACATGTTGTTGCCTTTGAATAAGCCACCTGGAGCAACTTGAAAAGGTATAATTATTCCTTTGCTAGAATAATCATGGAGTTTTGAGGGTGGCAATAGTGCCATATATTTAGTGTGTTGTGGCATAACTGTAATTTTGAATTGTTTTGCCTTTCTAAGACAAATACATTGTGGCTTGCACAGTGTAAATTAATGCAAGGAATGAAATGAATGTTTTTTGCTTATGCAAGGTATGTCTGGATTTAAAGTTTAAGTATATTGCAGTTTTATTAGTCATGTGATTGAAACTAGTGTAACTGATTAATTGTATTTCAAGTTTTTTTTAAATGAAGTTTAAGCGTAAAAATTGATTGTAAACGTAAGTCTTTCTTATCTGAACTTTTTTCAATTTTATCTATTTAATTCTTACTAAAGGTTTTTATTTTTCAGTCATGGTTTTATTTTTTTTTAGTTTGCTAACGCCAGTTCTTTATGATTGTACCACTTTAAAGACAACTACTGTGAGTAATATTTTCATCTCTCCTATATGGGTTGTAAATTATTATAAAGCTATTCAATGTGGTACAGATCTATCTATGAAATGTTTTAATGCAGAGGTTAAAATGGCTGGGGTAAAAATGGTGGGATCAAAACGTCCTGTACCCATTCTGTGATTCTTGTGATGAGAGTGCTCCTATGGTGCATGCAGTTAATACTGACTTGTATACCATATATACAGATATAGACTGTGGTTCGAATCTGGGACTGTTTGTGTGCAAAGCAATATGGACAGACCAGAGTGTCTTAGCCAAACAGCAGTTGTATTGGACTGTTTATATAAGTATAAATAGGCTACATCCTTTTAATCCATCAGTTCCTATCTCCTGTGGCAGACGCAGTTAATGCACAGGTCTGTAGAGAGAGGAGCATGATCAGCAGGGGTTTGAATCTATGAAGTTCTGTATGTCTGTCAAACAACAGAAAGGAGTGTCTTCAGTACATAATGCAGACATGGCACAGTAAGAGGGCTACTTTTTTTTTCAGGTTTCACGCTCCATGTTAGAGTAACCATACCCATTACAATATAATAGCTCTTCTCCATAGCAACAAAGATATACCATACTGTATACTAAGAACTTTATACAAATCAGACTGAATAAACATGTCAGTTTCTATTACGTACATTTCTTTACAGACACACACATGCAGCATTAGAGTAAATGTATCTACAAAGCTTGTTGTGTGGTGTTAAATACATTGTTTGGTGCTGCATACATTGCATCAGGATTACAAGGCACATCACGGGATGGTTGGAAAGCAGAAAGGGATATGGGGAATCAAGCAGACATTTAAAGGGAAACATGGAAATGGGAGGCTGATTATGCATGGTACTTTTTTTTGTTTTGTTTTAAGGCTCCTTTCATTTTTTTAGCCAGAACATGATGAGACAGAAAATATGCAAGAAGTAGGCTGAAAAAAGATGGTTGAAAAGGCAGCAGTACATGTGAACAATGACAAACTACACAAACATGGACTGACATGATGGGAAGGGGCTACAAAAGGCATGCAAGACAAACAAATGGTAGATGCCTGTCTGAGGTAGGTAGAAAAGACAAATCAGAATTTAGTGAAAACAGAAAAGATAAATAAATGCTGAGTGATTATGCATGCATATATAAGGAAAACAAACAAAACACTAGTGGCTATTAAAAAAAAACAGTTATATATGCAGCTCCCATTATTCACTGAAAAAAATGTAAATTATGATTATAAAGTAGTCATATAATAAAAATGACACCACCATTAAGGCCATACATTGTCAGATTCATGCTGAGTCTGCAAAGGTAAATCCTACAAGCCCTAATATTAAAAATCACTTGTATTGAAAATGGCAATAGCAAAGTTCACTGAAAGCGGTTTTAAGCACAAGAGTTTTCATAGTTTTGGGATTAGTGGAATTTGTCATCAGATGGCTGTCACTTTTCTTTCTAGTTACATTTGGGAGATCATTGCACCAATATATCCTTTGATGGTCTGATGCACTATTGAATATATTACAACATGTTGTTGCCTTTGAACAAGCCACCTGGAACAACTTGAAAAGGTATAATTATTCCTTTGCTAGAATAATCATGGAGTTTTGAGGCATATGCAGGGCTGGTCTTTAGGTCTGCCTAATGGACTGCAGCCTCTAGTGGAAAAAAAGGAAGAAATTATATCATAGTTGTTATTTTAATTAATGCGTTAATAACTGCCAGATGGGACTGTATATTTTGTGTCAGTATTTAGTGCACTACCCACTACAACACCCCCCAAACATACACATATACCTCTGTATCTTCAAGCTGGGTAGAGATACTCTCAGCTGTTCCTAGTTTGGCATAATGTCAATGATTTTGCCTTATATTTTGATTTATTCTTCAGAAAGATGGTGATCTCATTGCACATTAATGAGGACTGCAGGCATATTAATGAGGACTGCAGTCACTAAATAATGACAAAATATTTGTTTAAGAAACCTGTTGCTCAAGCAACTTTATAAATAGATAAGAATAATATCTGTCTTTGACTTTAGTCATTTGTCCACCCTTACTTTTTAGCTTTCTAATTGTTTTTTTTTTTTTAGAGAAGAGGTTTAGAGGTATTTGGGGGAAGTGTTACAGTGGGTTGTGCACTTTATTCTGGCATGAGCAATAAGCTGAGAAAACACATTCCTCTATTGCAGTTATTTATGTATTCATTCATCTGATTGCATTCACACATTTGAGGTACACAGTCACAATAATATAAATGGCTACAAATATTTTTTTTTAATCTGTGTGTGTGTGTGTGTTTGGGGCCACCAGCAAGGAGTTGCACTAGGTTGTCCTGTATACTTCTCACAGAAGCACATTAAAATTTAAGCTCTGCGGATCCAGTTTTGGCATCCTGCAGACTACAAGAGCAACAGAAAGGAGAAAGAGACACTTTTAAGTACCTCCATTTTGCTTTTTCTTGATTATACTGTGTTCTTCACTTCAATTTTCATTTTTCATTTAATTGCATTTATTTTAACTGTATTTGCTGTATTTTTGCTACACACTCAAGTGTACTAGCCTGCACTGTATTTAAAGTGATTTTATTACTGTTTTAACTGTTTTCCTGCAAAAAAAAAATAAACGTTCTAGCTTGTTTCCCACCTTTCCTGTTACTAGAGTAGTCTAGATACAGATTTGCTGTATTCAGGACTGTATTGTATTTTCTGAGATCCCCAGACATTTCTGTATTAGAGGGAAGCTTTTCTGTGGGAGTGGTAATCACTAGGTAGCCTATCTACCACAAAAGGAGTGATTTCCAGCTCTGAAATTGTAGCTTTATTGGCCGTTTGGGCAGCTTTTCTATCCCTTTTGACTTTCTGCTTTAAAAGCCAATGTATGCGCATGTTTGCGCTTGTTTAAGCTTTGCGGATCCAGCTTTGGCATCCTGCAGACTACAAGAGCAACAGAAAGGAGAAAGAGAGACTTTTAAGTATCTTCATTTTGCTTTTCTTGATTATACTGCATTCTGCACTTCAATTAAGTCATTTTTTTCATTTAATTGCATTTATTTTAACCGTATTTGTTTTATTTTTTTACACACGCAAGTGTGCTAGCTTGCACTGTATTTAAAATGATTTTATTACTGTTTTAACTGTTTTCCTGCAAAAAAACAAACAAACAAAAAAGTTCTAGCTTGTTTCCCATGTTTCTTGTTACTACAGTAGTCCGGATACATATTTTCTGTATTCAGGGTTGTATTATATTTTCTGAGTTCCCCAGACATTTCTGTGTTAGAGGAAAGCCTTTCAGTGGGAGTGATAAGCACTAGGTAGTCTATCTACCATAAGAGGAGTTGTTTCCGGCTCTGAAACTGTAGTTTTATTGGCTGTTTGGGCAGCTTTTCTATCCCTTTTGACTTTCTACTTTAAAAGCCCATGTTTGTGCAAGTTTGCTCGCCGTGCAGTGCCACTAAGCTGGGGTAAACTATTACCGGTGCGGCGGTGCCAGAAAGTCTGCTCTTCACTTTTTCCCTTAGATCTTGCTAGTTCTCATCTCTCTTGCACATTAAATAAATAAGCCTATTCGTCTAGCACGTCATCAGACTACTGTAGCAATTATTGCAGCACGTACAAGTTCTATTAGTACTAAAAGGATATTAAGGATAATAAGGAAACAGCTTCAGTAATAAAAGTCTTATAAGGTAACAGCTCCAGTACTCCTATTTACCTGGTGAACTTGGGCATTTGAGGCAGTGTAGCAACTGCCTCATGTACACAGACAACCCTCTCCTCTTACCTCTCATCACTCAGACCTGTGAGAGATGCACTTACATCTCCAAATTGAAAGCCACACACTCTCCAGTCAAGAACAGAATAGCTGGTCAAGAGGGAAAAGTCATCACCTGCACCACACTACATGGAACACAAAGCCCTCCAGAACATCCACCATCACAGCCCTCACATAAAAACACAAACCACACACCCACCTTCACGGAGTCTCTCAAAAGAAATCTACCCAAACAGCAGAGACCTCCAAGGCAGAAATGCACTTGATAACTCCAGCACAGCACAAACCACATGACACATAGCTCACCTACACAGTGTGCTCCTCAACCTAAGCCCCTAAGACAAAACAGCTTTCCCAATACACTAATCATAGGTGACTCAAAAGTGAGGCACACTGACATCTCACTCACCAAGTTGAATAAGCTGTCTATCAGGTGCCAGAATCCGACACATAACACATGCACTCAGGTCACTCCACAACAAGTACAAGTATGACTCTGTCATTGTCCATGTGGGTGTGAATGACCTGAGACACACCTTTCTGGACTACATGAAAAGAGACATGATGGAGCTCTTGGATCATGTGCCCAGACAGGTATGACCCTAGAAGACTCCTTAATGAGTGTTTTTTAATGAGTGTTTCTTAATTGAATAATTTTAATTGTTATAAAATGTTGGTTTGTCATACTGAATTTTATCTCTTGAAACCTGATAACCGAGGTGATAAGATTGATTAAATTTTTTACACTGTGGTCTCCTGCTTTGTTTTTTGGTGGTATTTCTTCAGTGTTGCTTATTTGTTGTTTTAAGGTATGACCCTAACCCTGAGCAGCATCCTACCATTGCCCAGAATTATACCACAGTACAAGCAAACAATGATTAACTTTAACAATTGGCTAAGTTTCTGGTGTCATTCTAAGAGGATCCAGTATCTGTCTGCTTGGGACAACATGATTGACAGACCTTGATGCTTTGCCAGAGATGGTCTGCATCTGTCATCCCTGGGTTTCCGGGTACTGGCTAAGGTTCTTGTCACCCCTATAGTGCCTTTTTTAGGCAATGTTCCAAAGACCAAACTGCCACTGTAATAGCTATAAATACAAACAATCTGAGGGTCATGCTGCTCAACACTAGAAGTCTAAATCTCAAGATGCACTCGCATGAAGCACTCCTCAAAATAGAGAGCATCGACATTTGTGCTGTAATGGAGACCTGGTGCAAAGCAGCAAGAAGGAACACCTGCGCTACCAGGCTACAACTCATTCCACACCTTTTGGCCCCAGAACAAAGACCAAAGCTCCAAAGGCAGCGGTGTCTCCATATTCATAAAGGATATGTACAGCTGGTAGCCCAGCATAATGCATCTGAGATACTTGAGGTACAACTAACATTAGGTAAGACACCAATTCAGGTTGTAGCCTGCTATAGGTCCCCAACCATGTCCCAGGACTCTCACTCCATGTTCCTAAGCACCCTGGAATCTATTAGGTTCCAGCCAAACACTCTCACACTAAGTGACTTCAACTACCCCTCCATCAACTGGGTAAACTACTCGTGCACCAATACACTGGCCCAACACTTCCTGGAACTCATCAATTCCAATGCCTTGGACCAGTTCATTCTTACCCCTACTAGAGGAACCAAAGTGGAACAAAACAACAATAACTCTTAGAATAGCAAGCGTAGATCCCCTGGACTCGAGCCGTGAATCAGAAGCAAACTCGCCTGTTGCTTTTTGTCACACAACTTTATTCGATAACTGCCAGCACCACAAAGTACATCTAGTAAGAATGGTTGAGCGCTTTCATCTGCATTTACCAGATTTCTTCAGAACCATTTACCCTAACATGTCACTTCCTTTATATACACAAATTTTTGGCGCCAAAAAGTTAATTACATAATTGGTTAAAAACAAAATTGTTAATTATAACAAAATCACTCAATTGACATTTGTTGAGAATAAAAATGCAATAAAAAGTCACAAAAATATGTATATTAACCACTGTCATAAAATGTACTATATACTAGTACTAAAGTGCTTTTATACAGTGCATGATACATTTCATTATTGGGTCCCTTATACTATCTACCCTATGCTAAAATTTTGAATTTATAAATTCATAGTAAATATATATAAATAAGTAAAAATATATATTGTGTGTTAATGTATAAAATATATATATAAATTGTACTCGGCTGATGAAATTTCCTTACTCTAACGCCAAAAAGGCTTGATACTTATATGGTCATTTATACCCGGGGGGGATGTGGCATCTAAACATATCTGCCACTTACTTTCTAACCAAGCTAAATATATTTTCCAATTTCCTCCTCTGTCATTTACCTCTACCTGGTCTATAATAGCAAATTTAAAACTATGTTCACTTCCCTTTTCTATAATGTGTCTACTTAGAGCGTTCTTAGTATCTCCTTTCCTAATACTATACAGGTGCTCGTATATACGAGTTTTGAATTTCCTCTCAGTCTTTCCTATATAGTATCGTGCATTTCTCACACTCAGCAATATACACAATACTGTGTATTGCAATTACCCTTCTTAGGGTATACTACAGATTTCACAATATTCTTAAGTCTCATCCTACATTTTGTGTTAATATATTTACACTGACTACATGCACCACAACTCGTAGTGCCCTTCCTACTGTTTCCTGTGTAGGCCTTTTTCTTAGTCTCTATTATTCTTTTTAAATTTAAACCTGTTTTATATACTATAGAGGGTTTCGTACCTAGTATGTTTCTAATAGGTACATTACTAGTAATTATGTCCCAATGTTTCTTTAAAATTTCTGTCATAATGTTGGTATAGGGGTTAAACCTGATGATGCATACTCTATTATCTCGGTCTATTTGGACTTTAGTACTCACCATACTGCCTGTACCCAGTAGTGGTACATATTTACTACCCCATTCTTTCTTAACATAAGACGTAATGTTGGTCAACATATGTTTAGGGTAACCTCTATCTAAAAATAACTTAAAAAGAGTATCTAATTCACTTTGCATAATCTCCTTAGTCGATGACATTCTGGCTATCCTTATGCATTGGCCTTTAACTACATTACGAAAGATGTGGCCAGGATGACAACTGCTATAATGTATGTAGTCATTTGAAAACGTGGGTTTTCTGTATATTCTAGACTCAAACCCTTGTCCTGTAGTACTAATCCAAGTGTCCAGATATGCTATTCCCACTTTGTCATACTGGTAGGTAAATTTGAGGAATTCCGTGGTGTTATTAAGGTACTCTAAGAACTCTTGTATCTTCTCTTCTGGACCTTTCCATAAAATAAACATGTCGTCCAGGAACCTAGTGTATAATCCGATGTATTGGTAATATTCACTTGGGAAGATGTACTTGTTCTCCCACTCGAGCATAACCAAATTAGCAAAATGGGGCACAAGAAGCCCCCATTGCAACACCACAATTTGTTTATAGTGTTGACCAGTGGAAGATGTAGTTGTGGTCTAGGACCAGCCCCATCATATCCATGATGAGATTGATCCTGTCCCAACTACAACCTGAATACTTGGTCATGCTATTACAAAAATATTCAAGACCAATATCTGCGGTATACTGGAAAATAAATCTTTCACATCAACTGTGAGGAAAATCAAATTCTCCTGCCAAACTTCATCCGTTAGTTTGCTCAAAAAATCCCATGAATCTTTTACTATGTGGTTAACTTTAGTATATATATGTTTCATCCAGTGGTCAATGGCTACCCCTAACTTAAATGTTTTCGATTTGGAGCCAGATATAATAGGTCTAAAAGGTGGATATTCCAGATTTTTATGTAATTTAGGTATTCCTATAATTTTAGATAATAATGGAAAATCATTTTTGAAAAATTCATATACTTCATTGGTTATTCTTCTATCTAATAAATACTCCTCTACAGCAAAATCTATCCTTCTATATCCTGTAATTATTTGGTTCAACGACACTTGTTCGTAGTTACCAGATTCATTTAGGATCTTCCTACTAGAGGAAGCAACATCCAGGACCTGGTTATAAATAACATGGGCAACCGTTGCTGTACACCAATAGTCAACTCATCCCTGGTTAGATCCGACCACAAACTTATCACCATGGAAATTCTCATCTCGCCCACACCCCCCGCAAATGCAACCACCATGAAAAACTTCTCCAAACTTGACTTTGGGCTCCTAAAAACAGAGGTGGCTAACTTCATGGCACCCATGCCAATGGAAAATATTTGCATGACTGCCAAATCATACACCAATGCACTGTGCGAACATGTACATAAATGCATGGAACTAGCCAAACCCAATAGAGACAAGATTTTCTCCTTCAAAAGAAGGAAGCCAATCTGGTGGTCCTCTGCCATTAATAGGCTCTACAACAGAATTAAGAAACTGTTGCAGAAAAAGGTGCAGTCCCAAAAATGGAAACATTCCCTTAGTTGCCTTAACAAAAAGTTGAGATCCCTCATCAAATCCACTAAAGCCACCTATGAAGGCAGAATTGTGATGGACAATAAAAATAACCACAAATCCTTCTATAGTTATATTAAGAATCTCCATGGCAATACCCATATCTACTCTGAGTTACTACACAATGGTACCTCCTATACTGAGCCAACAGATATTGCCAACATACTGGCTGACAGATTCAGTGGCAACTTTACCCCCTCCAAAGGACCATTCACGATACTGAAAGAATGCCAGTCACCCAGTTTCACTGCAGCACAAGTTAAATCTGCATTGTCCAAGGCCAAGAATACAGCTTCCATGGGACCCAACAATTTCCCTGGCTGTGTTTTACATGATCAGCAATAGTATCCCCTGCACGTAAGGAGTTGCACGGCAAAAGAAGTAGTCAAGTGAATGAAAATAAGCCAGCAACTGGTGGATGGTTCGTAAAGGTAGTTTAATAATAAGCTACCAAAAATGCATATAAGCTCAAAAACATACCGGTTTCGGCCCAAATACAATATGGCCTTCTTCAGTGTTTAGATATAGAGTCAACAATGCAATGCTTTAAATACACATCAAAAAAAGCTGATTGGTTAAGAATACCAAGCTTATTAATATTAATCATTATACAAACGTGTATATCAAAGTTTGTACAAAATCAATTATACAAATATTTTATAAGTTTCAATCAATTATTATATATCAAAATATAATGTCAAGATTAAATATATTACAAATATAATGTGTGTAATTGAATGTAGTACAATATGTTAAACCAATTATATTTATAAATATTCATTCAAACCTGGACTAAATAGTGCACCAAGTTTGGTGATCCATTTCTTTTCTTTTATGTCAAGTTTTTTATGCCAGCCACACTTATTGGTTCTATCACCAATAATTTTATCAATAACTGTAAAGTTAAATTTAGCCTTATTATGTACAAGTGTGTGTTTATATAGTGCGTTAGATGGTTTTTTACATCTGATGTCGCTTAAATGTTCAGACACCCTTAGTTTGACTGATCTAGAGGTTTGGCCAACATAAAATGAGTGGCAAGTACAGCTGGCCATGTAGATGGCCCAATCAGTATTGCAATTGGCAAAGAATTGAATATCAAAGACTTTGCTACTATTTCTGCTTGTAAATTCTTTAGTTTTTATCATGTGTTTACAATTCACGCAGTGGCCACAAGGAAAAGAACCAATAAGTTTATCCCCCAAAATAGTTGTCTGATAAGCCTGTGTTAAAGAGGATTCCAAATGATGCTTGTAGTGATTGAAGTACCCTGCCAAATTCTTTCCTTTGCGAAAGGAAAATGAACATTTATTGGGAATAATTGTCTTAATTCTAGCATCTGCTTCTAGTATATTCCAATTATCCCTTATAATTTGCATAAAACTATTTGTGTTTCTTCCATATGTGGTTGTGAATCATAATGTGTTGGTTTTAACTGGTTTCTTCTTGTATTTCAAAAGATCTGATCTATGTAAGCCTAAAGCATGCCTATGTGCCATTGTAACGTATCCTGATTTATAACCCCTATCCTGAAACCTGTTACACAAATCCTGAGCATAATAATCAAAACTAGTGTTGTCAGAGCAATTACGTCTGATTCTGATGAATTGAGACTTTGGAATATTTCTGGCGATATGTTTTGGATGAAAGCTGGAGGCATGGAGAATGGTGTTGTATTGGGGGAATTTTCTAAATACTTCCGTTTTTAAAGTATTATCCATGTTTCTTGTGATCAAAACATCCAAAAATGTTATAGTTTTTTGATCATGTGTAATAGTAAATTGTATTCCCCATTTATTATCATTCAAATATTCCATGAATTCTTGAAGAGATGACTCATCCGATCTCCATACCATCCAGCAATCATCCAAATATCTGCGCCAGATATCAATGTCAGGTAAGAACCAATTATGTGTGTCATCATATATCATAATTTCTTCCATATAAGCCATGAATAGATCAGCATAGATGGGGGCAAAAGATGCCCCCATTGCTGTTCCTCTGATCTGCAAAAAGCATTCATCATTATAGAAAAAGACGTTTTTAGTCAAAACATGCTCAGTTAAGTTCAATAGTAAAGTATTGAATCCTGGTTGATACATATTTGATCGATAAAGCCAGAATTCAATAGCATCCAGTCCTGCCCAATGAGGAATATTTGTGTATAAGGAGCATACATCTAGTGTACATAGTGTCCAATCTGACTCCAACTGCATGTCGTTGACAATACCCAAAAATTCGGTCGTATCCTGTATTCTTGACCTCACTAGTTTTAGTAATGGTTTCAAATGCATAGTTAGAAAATCAGATAATGGCTCGGTTAATGAACCCATGCCTGAGACAATGGGCCTCCCCGGTGGATGCAAAAGATCTTTGTGTATTTTTGGTAAAAAATAAATGTATGGTTTAATGGGGTCAGAAATTGTTAAATGATTAAGTGTTTTCATAGATATGATATCATTGTCATAGGCAAAGTTTAGGAAATCATCTATTTCTTTTTTAAATACAGGAGTTGGGTCTAGTGGCATTTTGGTGTAATATCGCACATCATTTAATTGTTTATGTGCTTCCATGTCGTATTGAGTCCAATCTAACACCACCACTGCCCCTCCCTTGTCTGCATTAATGATGACCAGATCCTTGTTCCTTACTAGTTCTTCCAAACAATTCCTTTCAGTATCAGTAATATTATTAACCATTGGTAAGCAGTGATTGTACTGAAAGTGTAATTCATGAAGTACACTATGTAAAAATAAATTCACAGTTGGATGCATGGGTGGTTTGAACAATGAAGTATGATATTTACATGACTCTGTCTGTGATTGTTCAACTTCTTTTGTGTCCTGAAAAAATAATTTCAAATTAATTAATCTACAAAATAAGAATAAATCTTGTGTGAAATTGTCCTCAGACACAAAAAAGCCTGGAATGAAAGATAAACCTTTATTTAACAATGAAATTTGGTCATTTGTGAGTACAGTTTTTGAAATATTGTATACATTGTTTATTTGTTGGTCAGTATTTCCATCAAATTCTGTAGACTTGAAATTTTTCTTGTGCTTCCTCCCTCCCCTCCTCCCTCCATGTGTCCTAAAGGGGATACATAGTTTTTCCTTTTGGGAGTGGGGGAATCTATGGTGGACTGTGTCTCCGTATCTGTGCCTGATGAGTTATCATAGTCGGTTGATTCATTACTACTACCTTGTCCCTTGAGTATGGAACGTGGACGTTTCCTTTTTGGATTGGGTGTATATTTATTTTTACTTTTGTTGTGTCCATCCTGAAACCGCACATGTCTTACATTTTTAAAGGGTTGACCCTTCTCATAGTCAGAAATGTCACGTAAAAATTTTTTGACCTTCCTTTCCTTCAAAATATTATCAAAGTTTAATAGTTCCATACTTAGTTTGGATAATAGGTCTGGAAAGAAGGGTTCCTGTTGATAGTTATTGCATTCCTCAATACATTTTAACACTTGACTGGTTTCTTTGTCAATGATTCTAGTATAATAGTCTGATAATGAGCTTACAAACTTCATTGAGCATTCCTGCTGAATGGAAGACCATTCACTAATAAGACTCTGATCTGGGTCTGCCACTAATGGTTGGATTTTAACCCTGAGACCACGCGGGCAAATGCTCTTTGTCAAATAAGCCTTTAGTAATTTGTGATGCCAAACACAGGATCTTAAATTCTTCATATTTTTATTAAGATCAGCAAATTGTTTTTCACGTTGTTGTTTTGGGTTCAAAGAATTAGTATTTTCAGAACCCACTAAATTGTTACCAATACCAAATGGTGCAAGGTCATCCTTGTCTGCTGATAAATCTAAAAATATTTTATTTAGATCCATAATAATTCTTATAGTTCAAAGGATATAACCACGTTCTGTATATATTCCTAAAAATAATTTGACAATAATGGCAATATATTAGTGGTGTTGATTACACCTAAGGCCACGTCATATACAGAACAATAATGGTATTTAAATCGTGACATAAAAGTAAAAAGAATTATATAAAATATTTGGCATACAATTACTCAGTCTAAAGAATTTTTGAACTTGTTAATATGGTGGTCACAAAGGTTGAAAAGTTTGTTAAGCTCATATATATATGCTATAATATAATTGAATATAAGCGTGTTATAGATATATACTTGAAAGATGACATCAACCAAAGGTAACAATAACTGAATTAGTAATTCAAAGTGTTTTTATAATAATATAAGATAATTATGTAATTTTGATAATCTTGAGGAACCACAATACATAAGGGTTATGGACCTGCAGAAAATTTATTATGCAATGTTCAAAATTGGTCTCATATGTCCAATATTCAATTGTATGAATAAAGATTAGTCAGGTACTGTTCTGATCTAAGGATGTCAATTCAATTTGTAAGTTCTAAATTGTCATAGTGTCTTAGATGGACCAAAATTTGAAATCATCCAGTTCTTGATTTGGCCTCAGACAAGTATCCACTTGGAGAATGCCCACTTTAGATGGAAATACGTAGACCATAAATACAAAAATGTTACTTGTTGTTCATTCAGTATCAGGAATGTTTACTTCAAGAATTATTACCAATATTATAAGAAACATGCCAATGATAGATAATAGTACTATAGTTATGTAAAGAAAGCTAAATGTTTGTTATATATCTTACATATGTTTCATGTAAAACAAAATAAATTATTGTTGTTTGTTGATTATAATAATCCAGAATACAAGTATATCAATTGTCAATGTTAAAATACACTTGTAATTATATTAAACTTCAAAAAAGCCTTTAATAAGGTTATATCTCAAAGTTTTAACCCCTTTAAATGGCCATAAAAATGCAGATAATGTTCAGAAGAAATTATTCTATACTTAATAATGTGGCCCAATTTTTGTTATTATCCCAATATTATAGAAAAGGGGTATGAAAGTAACAAATGTAACAAAGTAGCAAATGCTTATCTTAATTGAACATACACTCTAATTCCAAAAAATAGAGAAAAAAGATTGGTCTCAATATCTAAGAAATTTAGTGCAATATGTTCCTATAATACAGCATCCTATATTGAACTGTTTTTAGTATCAACAGGAAAAAAAAAAGAAATTATTCGTGTACCAAGCAATATAGTGTCTGTGATGGTGAAAAATAAATCACAGTTTCCTATGGTTTTACATATGCATTCACTAATATGTTAAACACAACTCAATCTACTAAAGGTTTTTGAAATAAGCATAAACTATTGTACATATGTTTGAGATAAATGAACAATCACAAAATGAATGTGCTAGCACTTGTTGAAAGTACTCGTCACAACCAATTATATTTCCAAGATGATAACAGTCTCAATATTCAGTGTAACGGTTTACCCAAAGCACAAACAGTCTAAGTATTCCCAATAAAAAGTGCGACAGTTGCCCCAAGCATACAAAGTCATAAATGTACTTAAATGTACTTAAATTTGTTGAAAATACTCGTCGCAATTCGTTGTCTTTTTAAGATAGTAATTGTCTCACTGTTAAGAGCGACCACTGCTTCCAACATTAATAGTTCCGAAAAAGAGATTTAATTCCTTCTTTTTTCTGTGTATAGACCAACTTTATGCCATAGATGAAAATATTCAATTCAGGAGAAGGGCGACTCACCACCTGATGTATATAGGCTCCTCACAAAATGGCCAACAAATAAAAGTACATCACAACTCCCATTAACTGGAAAAAGTAAAAAATGAATATGCTGGCACTAGTTGAAAGTACTCGTCACAACCAATTATATTTCCAAGATGGTAGCAGTCTCAATATTCAATGTAACGGTTTACCCGAAACGCAAACAGTCTTAGTATTCCCAATAAAAAGTGCGACAGTTGCCCCAAGCATACAAAGTCATAAAGAAAAAAAGATATAGATCGTTCTTTTTCTTCATATAGACCAATTGCGCCTCATAGAGAAAAATATTTATGTAGCAGTTACCTGAATCACAGACAGTCTATATATTCCCAATATTGAGTCCGACAGTTATCCCAAGCATCAACAATTGTAAAAAGAAGAAGTAAATCGTTCTTTTTCTTCATATATACCAATTGCGCATCATGAAAGAAAATTCAATGCAGAAAAGTGCCGACTCACCACCTAATGTACACAAGCCCCTCAGGAGAATGGTCAGCAAACTGTAGCACACCACATCACATTTGCTAACCTTGCTACGGTTAGTTTGGGTAATATTTCACCAAGTCCGTTGGTTACTAATTGTCGAATGTTGTTGTCATCCAAATTTGAGAACCAATCCTCCAAGCGTGTATAGCTGAATATATTCAGGTCTAACAATTAGACTTTACAAATAAAGCAGTTAGTATCCTGCACCAACCGAAATGCGAAATACGCCGACACAGTCCACCATCATTCCCCCAGCAGGAAGTGAAACTCCGTGTATCAGCAATAGTATCCCCTGCACGTAAGGAGTTGCACGGCAAAAGAAGTAGTCAAGTGAATGAAAATAAGCCAGCAACTGGTGGATGGTTCGTAAAGGTAGTTTAATAATAAGCTACCAAAAATGCATATAAGCTCAAAATACGGTTTCGGCCCAAATACAATATGGCCTTCTTCAGTGTTTAGATATAGAGTCAACAATGCAATGCTTTAAATACACATCAAAAAAAGCTGATTGGTTAAGAATACCAAGCTTATTAATATTAATCATTATACAAACGTGTATATCAAAGTTTGTACAAAATCAATTATACAAATATTTTATAAGTTTAAATGTATCACCAAACTTGGTGCACTATTTAGTCCAGGTTTGAATGAATATTTATAAATATAATTGGTTTAACATATTGTACTACATTCAATTACACACATTATATTTGTAATATATTTAATCTTGACATTATATTTTGATATATAATAATTGATTGAAACTTATAAAATATTTGTATAATTGATTTTGTACAAACTTTGATATACACGTTTGTATAATGATTAATATTAATAAGCTTGGTATTCTTAACCAATCAGCTTTTTTTGATGTGTATTTAAAGCATTGCATTGTTGACTCTATATCTAAACACTGAAGAAGGCCATATTGTATTTGGGCCGAAACCGGTATGTTTTTGAGCTTATATGCATTTTTGGTAGCTTATTATTAAACTACCTTTACGAACCATCCACCAGTTGCTGGCTTATTTTCATTCACATTCATGTGTTTTACATGAACTACAAAGTGAACTGGCACAGAATCTGTGTGCCTTGTTCACTCAGAGCCTCACCTCAGGCTTTGTCGCTACCGAATGGTGCACTGCTACAGTCATCCCTCTCCATAAAGGGGGAGTGACTACAGACCCTGGGAATTATCATTGCATTAGCCTGATGAGCCTGATATTAAAGCTATGGAGTGCATCATCATGGACCTAATTAACAAAGGTATAGGGAATCTCCAAACTATAGATCCCACGCAATTTGGTTTTGTGAAAGGTAGATCATTTGAGGCAGTCACCAGAGCAGTGGATGAGGGTAAGGCAGAGCAGTGGATGAGAGTAAGGCAGTTCATACAGCCTACCTTGATCTGGCCAAATTCTTTGATACCATTCCTCACTTGGAAATTATTGATAAACTCACCAAACTAGGCATCAACCCCTATATCATTAGGTGGGTTGCAAATTAGCTCACAGATAGAACCCACACCGTGAAAGTAGCAGACTCCAAGTCAGACTTCAGACCAACAAACCAATTCAGGAAACAAAGACTGAAAACTGTTAAAAAATAGAGCAAAAAAAAACACACTGTGTCCAAAAATAAGGAAAAACTGTTAAAAAATAGAGACTTCAGACCAGTCATGAGTGGAGTCCCACAGGGGTCAGTCCTGGGTCCTCTCCTGTTTGACGTTTACTTCTCAGAAGTCCAGGCCAACACAGAAGGCCTCTGGCTGGCCAAGTTTGCAGACGACTGCAAGTTGCAAGCCATTGTTAACTCTCCAAGTGATACAGACATCCTACGGAAAGGCCTCACTGAGACAAATGACACTCACTGAGAAAAATGACTGGTGTCAGAACGATGGCCTTAAGCTTAATGCCAAAAATGCATCGTCATCCCCTTTGGGAAAAACTCAGTTCCCACTAATTACCACATAGATGGAAGCCCACTGAACATTGAAGGTGTTATACTAGATCTGGGGAGACAGGTTGACAGCAACCTCTCCTTTGATCACCACATTTCCACTGTTGTCAGAAAGTTCTTCTATGTGGCACATCTCATTACCAAGGGTTTTGCATCCAGGAAGAAAGAGGTCATCATGTCTCTCTACTTCTCCCTCATTAGACCAATCATCGAGTACAATGCCTCATTTGGCATGTACCTCACTAGACACCTGCAACAGTGCAACAGCTGGAGAGGCCACAAAAGTACCTCACAAAGAGGATCCTAGGCCTTAAACACATGTCCTACATGAACAGACTAAAAAACTCCAACTATTCTCTGTCTCATATCATCTACTAAGAGGTGATCTCTGCTTGACTTACAAAGCCATGTCTGATCCAGCCCTGTTAGAAATGCTACATCTAAAGAAATCCCAATTCCTATGCACCACACGCTCCAGAGACCTCAACCTCATTACCACTATCAACAGAACATGCTGGAGGGACAGGTTCATAACCCAGAGACTGCGCATGCTCTGGAATAGACTTCCCATACACGTCAAGCAGAACACCTCACTAGCCCTCTTAAAGACAAATCTTGATGAATGGATGGAAAATAGAAAACTCACCCCTGGGATCACTCCCATGGCTCTTCTTGATAGAGGAACTGGTAACTAATGTCGGGCAGCAAGATGCAAGGGATATCTATGGGCTAGGCTGGTAAAGGCTCCAGAGCCATTAGCCTAGTACACACTTATGAACCTATGAACCTATTTGGTCAATGCTCAACACTAGAAGTCTAAATCTCAAGATGTATATATATATATATATATATACATATATACTGGGCAGAGGTGTATCCATATTCATCAAGGATACCCATATCTCCAGGTTAGTAGCGCAGCATTATGCCCCAGAGATCATCCATGCGCAACTGTCAGCAGGCAAAACCACATTTCAAGTTGTAGCCAGTTATAGATTGCCCACCATGTCCCAAGATGCTCACTCTGCATTTCTTGAGACATTGGAAAATATAAAGGTCCTATCCAACACCATAATCTTGGGTGATTTCAACTACCCTGGTATAGACTGGGTGAACTACCAATGTTCCAACTCCTATGCTCAGTGATTCATAGAATTTATATATTCAAATGCCCTTGAACAACTAGTATGTTCCCCCACTAGAGTGGACAACATATTGGATTTAATCATCACAAATATGGGCGCCCATTGTACCAGACCCATTATCACTCCCTCCTTGGTCAGATCCGACCACAAACTGATAACCCTGGACATCCTCACTCCTCCGCCTCCCCCAGTCAAAGAAACCATAGTCAAAAACCTTTCCAAAGCAAACTTCAAACTACTTGCATCCGAAGTGGAAAGCTTCAATATTCCCTTGCAGAAGGATAATGATATCCAGGAAGCGGAATCCTACACCAAGGCACTCTATATGCATCTTCAGGATTGCATGGACCGTGCTATCCCAAATAAAACCAAGACTCCTTCCTCAAACAAGAAGAAACCAGTCTGGTGGATCCCGACCATAAGCAAACTTTACAATAAAAGGAGGAGACTTATACAAAAAAAGGCCAAATCTCAAGTAGAAAAATCATCCCTGATCAGCTTTAGTAAGAAATTGAGGGCCCTCATCAAGTCAACTAAAGCTAATTTTGAAAAGAAAGTTGCCAAGGATGCCAAGGATAACCATAAGGCCTTCTATGGCTACGTCAAAAACCTAAATGGCAATGCTCAGGTCTGTTCTGAGCTAGTACAAAATGGAACAAAATACACTGACCCTTCTGACATTGCCAACATCTTGGCTGACAGGTTCAGTGCAAATTACCCCCCCACCACCACCTACAGGGCCTATTACCATTCCAGGGGATTGTGTAAGTCCAATTATTACTGATACGTTGGTTAACAAGGCTCTATCTAAAGCTAAAAACACTGCCTCCATGGGACCAGATGGTGTCCCAGGCTGTGTCATACGCGAGATCCAAAAGGAATTAACCCTGCATCTTAATACCCTGTTCAGTCTCAGCCTCTCCACAGGATATGTGCCCATAGAATGGCACACGGCAATGGTGGTCCCACTACACAAGGGTGGGGCCACAACTGACCCTGGGAACTACCAACCAATAAGCCTGACCAGTCTGATCTGTAAGGCTATGGAGCGAATCATTATGGAACTCATAAATGGAGAGATTGGAAACCTCCAGTCGCTGGACCCCACACAGTTTGGCTTCATCAAGGGCAGATCATGCCTCCTGAACCTGGTGAATTTCTTTGAGACAGTTACTCAGGCTATAGATAAGGGAAAGGAGGTATACATGGCTTACCTTGACCTTGCTAAAGCATTTGACACCATTCCCCATTCAGGTATTATTGATAAGCTCACCAGCCTGGGCATAAACCCTTACATCACAAGATAGATCACAAACTGGCTCTCAGACAGATCCCATAAAGTAAGAGTAGCAGGATCTATGTCCGAATCCAGACCAGTAACGAGTGGTGTGCCTCAGGGCTCTGTCCTGGGGCCCCTCCTGTTTGGCATATACTTCTCAGAAGTACAGGCAAGCACGGAAGGGCTGTGGCTGAATAAGTTTGCAGGCAACTGCAAACTGGGTGCTATAATAGAGTCTCCGGCCGACATGGAGATCCTCCAGAAGGGCCTAAATGAGACTGATGCATGGTGTCAAAGCCATGGTCTCAAGCTAAATGCAAAAAATGCGTAGTAATCCCTTTGGAAAAACAGAGTACCTGCAAACTACAACATAGGAGGTAATCCCCCGAAATCTGAAGAAGAAATAAGGGATCTAAGGACCCAAGTAGATAGTCAGCTTTCCTCTGATAACCATGTTGCCAAAGTGGTTAGAAAATCCTTCTGTGTGACCCATCTGATCACGAAAGGGTTCGCATCAAGATCTAAGGATGTAATGGTGCCCCTCTACTCTTCCCTCATCAGACCCATTATTGAGTACAATGCACCAATTGGAATGTACCTGGATAGACATCTCCAGCAGCTGGAGCAACCACAGAGGTACCTAACCAAGAGGATTACTGGCCTCAAACAGTTGCCCTATGCAGCACGATTGAAAAAGCTAAGACTGTTCTCTGTTGCATACCGCTTTCTCAGAGGCGATCTCTGTCTAACGTACAGAGCCTTGTCCAACCCAGAATTGTTGAACATGCTCCATCTTAGCAAAACCAAATCTATTCAAGCTACACGCTATAGGGATATAAACCTCAACACAACAATGAATAGAACATGCTGGAGGGATAGATTCCATTCGCAGAGACTTCCCTTACTATAGAACAGGGTCCCGATTTACAAAAGACAGAGCCCCTCACTATCACTCTTCAAGAGGAACCTTGAGTGGATGGGTAACAGAAAGTTCACACCAACAGCACTACTAGATAGGGGCCAAGGGTACTAGCTGGTAGTACAAGGGTCTAGGGAACTACTAAAGGGGCAGTGAATACTGCACAACGTGGCTGGGCTAATATATGTCTTCGGGCAGATAGCCCAGTACCAACCTATGAACATATATATATATATATATATATATATATATATATATATATATATATATATATATATATATATATATATATATATATATATATATATATATATATATATATAAATATATATATATATATATATATATATATATATATATATATATATGGGTCTACTTCAGTTGACAGACATTTCAGTTACCCGACTCCCACATGACTGAGATGAAAGGACCGACATCTGGAACACCAACTTTCCACTCAAGGTAAGTAACCGCTTGGCCATCCCCAAAAAAAATAAATAAACGAACAAACGAACAAAACTAAACCCACCCATGTGGGGACTTTGCCCCCCAACACCCCCCTAACTAAATATACCAACTCTGAGATCGCACTACCACAGGGGTAAGGGGCAAAGTTCAACTGGATGGCCAAGCAGTTGTTTACCTCAAGTGGAGAGTCAGTGTTCCGGATGTCGGTCTTCTGGGTTTGTCGGTCCTTTCATCTTAGCGATGTGGGAGTCGGGTAAGTGATATGTCGGTCTACTGAAGTAGACCCATATATATATATATATATATATATATATATATATATATATATATATATATGTGTGTGTGTGTGTGTGTGTGTGTGTGTGTGTGTGTGTGTGTGTGTGCGTGTGTGTATGTATGTATATATATATATATATATATATATATATATATATATATATATATATATATCTAGGACTGAGGCGTGAATGGCCCTTTCACTGATTCCTAAATGGCCGAGCATACTTCCGCGAGGAGTGACCGTTGTGGAGATCGTGAGATTGTACTATGGTGTGGATAAGGGAATTTTTTCATTTTCCCCACTGTAGTGTGATCTCGGAGTGAGAATATTAAAGTAGGGGGTGTGGGGGGGCACAGCCCCCCTCATGGGGGTGCAGGGGGGTTTGCCCCCTTCATAAATGCTTTTTTATTGTTTTTTTACGCACTTTAGCGAAAGTGCTTTTTCGGTAAAAGCACTTTCGTTCAAGTGTGTTCAGTGAAGTTGGATTCGGACTGTTGAAGTTTCATTCAACAGTCCTAGATCCATATATATATATATATATATATATATATATATATATATATATATATATAGATAGATAGATAGATATAAACACACATAAAGGCATAAAGGCACTACTTCCAGACAGGACTTTATATTTTTATACGCATTTGTCTTTTAAGTTTATCGTTATTGGGTACTACTGTTTCATTAGCCATGGACATTAAGCTTTAAGCACAACTTATTTTTCCTTGGAAGAAAGAATGAAACCAAATCTCCTTTCTTCCTCATGATTTTTGTTTATGCCATCATTGGATCAAAATGTAAAACAAGTTCTCTGAAGTAACTCAGAGTATCTAGAACCATATGACTTCTGGGAGCCTAAGTATACCCAAACCACTGTCTTAATTCAGATACTTCCTCCACACTTATTACGGTGGAGTCTTGGCCACATAGGATATGTTAAATGGATGGAGAAAAAGCTAGAAGTGAGACAAAGTGTGAAAAAAAGAAGAAAGAAGTACTCCATCTGGCAATGTCATAATACACAAACCAATCACTCTTAAGGTGTTATCCCTTCTAGTGTACCTGTATTGATCACGGGTGGGGGTCATAAAATAGAGTCTCCCAGTAACCTTCATAAGCTGTATGTTTGATATCTATTTTGAAAGCTAGAAGGTGAAGGAAAACGTAATGTTTACCTTCTTTTGCTGAGTTCATTTTCTTTAGTGAGTTCAGCTTTAGCTATTTAATTGTTTTATTAGTTTTAACTTCTGATTGGTTTGTGTATTATGACATTGCTATATAAGTGCTTAGTGAAGATGCATGATTTTATTAGGGTCTGAAGAAGCTATGATTCCATAGCAAAAGTGCTTACCAGTTTGTATATGCATTAAACTTGGATTTACCTTACCTGCTGCCTGCTGTTTGCTGCATACTTTACCTTTGGATATTTTGAACGGTGACTGCTGTGTTTCCACACTTGTGCTTTTTTCTGCATTTAGTTTTGGTTTTTGGCTACTAGTGTGGTTTGCCTACTGGTGGAATTTTTGTGCTTTAAATTACAAATATGTGCAAGGTCTCAAAACACATCTTTTTCTCTATTGATATGAGAAGACACAAATGTGATAGCATCTACATTGCAAATGGTAATCATTAAATAAGTGGTGTTAGCCATTATTATTTTAAAAAGGAAGCAGTCACATCTTACAAATATCCATTCAAACCTGGATAAAACAACCCCCAAGTTAATAATACAAATGTTGGCTTAGTAAATTATAAATAAATGCAGGGTTAGCTCTTTTCTATATGATTTTGTTAATTCCTTTAACAGTAAAGGTTGCTCCCTAGTGTTTAGTCTTGTCTTTTTATAAAGCATTTCTTTCCATCCATCCATCCATCCACCCACAACCCCCCGTTTTCCCATTTTTATACATGGGGCCTGTGTGTCACATCAGCAGTGACAATCATCTAGAGCCAAGGTTTTACACAGTTACTGTTGCTTAGATGTTCAGAAATACAATATTTAAACATCTTTGATTTCTTCCCTGTGTAAAAAATAGAGCAAAACCATGTAGCTAAATTGCTAACATGGATACAAGAACACATAATTAAACATGTGATGTTAAACTCCTTAAATGTAATAACTGTCATAAAGATTTTTGTTTTGTTTACCACTTTGCCAAGGGTACAGTTGCAACAAGGATGACTGCCTACTGGATCTGTTCCTAAAAGTGTGTTTTGTATCTAAAATTCCTTATGTTATCCAGCATATGTCTTAGATTTGTCTTCCCTTGTAAGAAAACAGACATTTTCACATAGCAGATTTGCTCAGTCACTGTTAGACAACAAAATGTCCCAGTGATTTTCTATTATGTTTCTGAATTCTTCATGCTAGAAGAAATGGTAGTGACAAAAGATAAATGGGTACATTAACCAACTTCACTTTTCTGTATTCCAAGACGTCAGTCCTAATCATATTATTTACATTCTCGATGGCGTTAGTGAGATTAGTTTCACTGTAGCCTCTGACCTGCAGTCTTGCAGCTAATTCATGAGCATATTTGTAATAGCCAGTCTCATCTTAACAAATTTACCTAACCCTAGTAAGTTATGATTTAGGAACACTATTATAGACATGGAGATAACAACTGCTGGCTGGTAGTATATTATTTTTGTAAAAGGTTCTTTAAATAAGGTAGATATGGATTTCTACATCTATCAAATTCCACAGTTTTTTAGCCCCATTTGTTTTCATTCAGATGCACAACAAAAGTATTACTCTCAGAGGAATTAGAAATACAAATAAGCCAGTAGTCATCCAGGAATCTCTGCCACATGTCTATAGCTTCCAAAAATAGGTTGTGGATTGGATTATAGAGTATCACTTGATTTAAAATATACCATAAGAAGGTCTGGATATATGGGGCATATATGATTTTAATTTATGTTCTGCTTTGATATTCTTTACTGTACATTTCAGATATTTGATGATCTTTTATAGTCTTAAATATGGGTAGATTTTGATTTAATACTTACATTCCACCAAGGTGGCTTATTTTTTCATTCCCCATAACAAAAACTAGTGAAGATCCAGACCAGATAAACACAGCAAGTCCACAGGCTTGGAGAAAAACGAGCTAATCAATGATAATTAACGTAAAACTTTATTCGAGCAAAAAAATAAAAATAAAATACCATCAAGCGCTTTCGCCTGGATAAATACCAGGCTTTTTCAAGATAATCCATTTTTCAAATTGCAGGTTTAAATACTTCACCAGTAAAATCATGTGACCAGTGTATTATTAAATTAGATATGCAATGAGCTTTTAAAGCACTAGTTACAGCTTAGAAATAAATAAGTAAATAATAAATAAGCTATGCATCAATTGTTGATGATATTCCAAATAAAATGCGCTTGTGCAAAACTCATGTTAAGGACATCATAAAAGATTTAATAAAAAACTTTATAAAAATGTCTAAAAATATCTGTAAAAAATTCATCCACCTCTTCGCAAGTTTTAGGCTCTAAAAAACCTAGAATCATAACTTAGCTCTTCTTAATTTCAATACACTTGTAATACTAATAATTTCATTCCCCATGATACATGGTTCTGATTGAACACATATAGTTCTGGTTGAGATCACTTGGTTTATTCTGTTTTTCAGATGGGAGTACAATTCATTGGCATTAGTAACAACTGAAGCTACTACATGAGGGCTGGAAATACTGAAGTTGAATCATATTGCTATAATAGGCTTGCCTTTTTAATGTCTTGGAATTCAGAAGTGTTCATTTTAGTGGGTCTAGGTGCTCTAAATGATTTACGGCTTAAGGAGAACTGGTTTTGATCAGAGATAAGGATAATAAAGGAGTACTACAAGCAGTTATGATGTTAGTGAGGATCAGGTGAACAAGAATCTGACTTCTAGTGGGCTGCTTAACTATTTGTACGAGAGAGGTAGCATTTACTAAGTGTAGAAATCTTTCAGAGTAACCAACATTTGAGGTGCTTCATAGAATTTAGAGATAGTTCAAATCACCCATCAAAAAGGTATTTTTATTTATCAATAGTTCAACAAACACATTTAGAAATGTTTCATGTTCCTTGAGAGACACAGAAGGTGACCCATAGCAAGCTATGAGGTAACAATTTGTGTCGTTTAGAGTAATTTGAAGTTCAATAAATTTTGTTTGTGGGTTGCAGAGAACTTCTCTAGTGATAACTGGGTATTTAACAGAAATGGATACTCCATCACAGTTTTCAACAGGTCTGAATGCATGATAGACATTGAAATTCAGAAAAGCAGGAACACTGTCTCTAAACTATCATTTAATTTCTGTAACAACACAAATATGGGTCTGTTCAAATCACAAGAGAGGGTCAAAATCCAACATTTCTTGTTAAAACGTCTAGCACTGAACAGAGCAATCTTGATGTGTGGACTGGACTGGAAATTACTGCAAACATTTTTGTTTTGTTGTGTTGGTTTGCCCAGAAAGTGGATTTTGCCTAAAAATTACCCTATAGAGGCAGCATATCCTTTGGCTATTATACAGAATCCATAGAACAAACAGTGCAACCTTACCTTTGTGAAATAAGTTGCGCTGTTGATCATCCTGTCCTAGCTCTCACAACCTGGTACATATTGGATTCCCTAGAATAACATCAGCTAATTAGTCAGTAGTTAAAGCCAGTTATCTTCTTCTTCTCTCTTTGTATGTGGGCATCATACTGCTTAAGGATAGGATTCCATTCAGGGCCAGAGTCCTTGCTGCATTTCATATATCCATAGCAAGCTGAAATATGTATCTGTGCCTCAGGTCAGTCCTACCTACATGAGCCACTGCTAGCTAATATTTGTCCTACTGGAGTATCTGTAGGACCCTCATGATTTCACAGATCATGGCAAAATAAAGGCAGCTGTCACCATATCTTTGGATAACAAAGTTAGCAGAGAGTCAGGGTGCCTTATGATGGGAGTCTCCAGTTACTAGGACATTTCTGCAAGAATGCACAGACTTAGTGGCAATGGAAGGTTTACAGCCTGGTGATTTATTTATGTATGGTAGAGTTATTTTACTGGATTGCTGCTGGGGCTCTTTCATTCTGGTTCTTGTAGATTTTGACTGTGATTTTTGTATAACCTCAGTAATATTGGTTCAGCATGAGTTTGTGGAGGTACAGAGGAGTTTAAGCATTGCTTACTGATCAACTCTGAGGGTGGGTGGGAGGGTGTCTTCCAGTTTATGCAGATAATTACACCTCTCATAAATCATGTCATGTAGATCCAGTAGTAGCTGGTTGTCAGTAAGTATTACACTGTCCAACACTCTCTCGGGATACCAAGTACAATGCAGGCGGCAGTAGAAGAGATAGATGTAGACTGGCCTTCCATGTTTGCCATTTGGGTCAGATTACCAGGGGCAGAGATGATATAATGAACCAATTTAGTCAGTGAGCTGAGAAGATACGTTGGGGAGGTACACAACTCTGGAGAGATGTACCTGATGAGGTGAAGATGTGCTAACACTGATGGACAAACAACAAATTATGTAATATAGTCTAGTGTCAGAAAAGTACATAGTGAGAGTTTGGTATAGTGCACAGATTTGAGTAATACAGTGCAGTAACTGATATTATAAATTAAATACAGTAAGTTCTGAGAATAGTACACATCTATATTTTAAAGGATAGTAGCACTCTTCTCTGGTGGAGTCCATATCACAACCCCCCCCGAAGCAATTGGGAAGGAAAACTACAAACATCTAAATAAGCTATGTCAGCCACCTCCCAGTGTGACTGTATGAAACTTATTTAAGACTACTTCACATCCATTCAGTAAGAAGGCAAGCGAGGCAGGGGAAAGTGATATTCAGTAGGAAAAACCACTCATCATAATATTCAATCAACTCAGGTTTTGAAAGAGCAGAGGGCATATACCAATGTTTCTCTACCTAGGTTCATAGATTCATAGGTGTTTACTAGGTTAAGGACCACAAGGGCCTTTTTAAGCCTAGCCATGCATCCCAAATCTCTGACAAGTTTTGGTACCCGTGATAAGTGCAAGTAGGGGCTTAGGAGATGAAACATTTACAAGCAGGGATCTGAGAGATTAACCATTTACAGGGTGCCTGTGTCCCTTAGAAACATATACTGGTAAATGACGACCAGGAAGTTCCACGGTCTGGGTAAACCACAGCAATAGCACGTACCTCCTTATCAAGGTTAAATGTTCTCACTATTACAAAAAAGTTCCACGCTGAAGAATATTCACCAACGAATCTGCAGCAATAATGGAATTTATTCTTAAAAGCATACAAACTGGTACAGCCAACACAATGCCGTGCAATGAACACATCCAACAGAATTTACCCGGGTTTCGTCCGCCAAGACGAACTTCATCAGAATAACTATACCACTAACTACCTCCCCTTTATATACACAACAGGTTCAATCAATTACCTAATTAATTGATAATTAAATATACTGTTTAAGCAATTTATCCATAAATATAATTAAAAATCAAATAATTATAATAAATTCATGTTTTATATATATATATTCATTAATTGTATATTGTATATCCACAGAATAAACATAAACATTATTAAAAACCACATTATGAAAATTAACTACAGTATAATTATACAAAAAACAACAGAAAACAAAAACAAGAACAAAACAATTATTCTATTCCAATTCCTATATGAGTGTATATATAGTAATGTATGAAAAACATGAAATAATATATAAAATTTATATGTATAAAAGTAAAAAGAATATATAAAATAATATATATATGAAAAATTGTGTACTTAATGATGCAATGTGTATATAAGCTCATAAATTAATATACAATATCTCCTATAAACTCTCCACCCTAATATATACATATAATATGTGTAATGTATATATACTTTCTTATTTAATTATATAAATGAAATATAAAAGTGTATGAGGGACTCCTGGAGTTTATATGAATATACTTATTATACAAGCTATTGTACATAAATAAACATAAATTGCTCATAAATATATTACACTTCCTTTATAGTAGAAATTATTTTTGAAGCTATTTTTAAAAAATATTTTAAAAAATATTTTAAAAACTGTGTTTTGAACTTAAAATTAACTGAAATCGGTAGTGTACAGAGACTAAGTCAACACTTACCCTTAATATGATTTTTCATAAGGATAGGTTTGATTGTACAATATTCATTAAGTCCCGGCCAATTATGGGCATTCAACAGGATCTGCCATTTTAACTCCTGTATATCTAAATCATATTTTGTATTTCTTCCCTGTGCATCATATAATAAATGATCAATGATGCAAAATTTAAATCTATGATCAGCATGTAATTGAATATGTCTCACTAGGGCATTTGTAGTTTTCATATGTTTTATATCCAAAACATGTTCTTTTATTCTACTCCTGAACTTCCTACTTGTTTTGCCTATATAAAAGGCTCTACATTGTTGACAAAGTGCTACATAAATGACATTTGAAGTATGGCAGTTGAAATGCCCTTTAATTTTGATGTTATTAAAATTGATTTTAATTTTATCCTGTGTATCATGTATATGTTTGCATGTTGTACATCTTCCACATCTGAAATTTCCTATTGGTCTATAGGTTTTATATTGCTGTACTTCCATATTATGTTCAAAATATTCCTTGAAAGATGCATCCTTTTTATATACAAACTTAATGGGTCCTTGAAATATTTGTGCTATCATATGATCATTAATAAATAAGTTCCAATTTCTTATAATAATGTTCTTTATTATTTGAGTACAGTCATCAAACACAGAAATATATAGGGGTATCTGATCCTTGCTTTCATATTGAGTTCTACTTATATCTTTATCATAGCCATAACGTAATATGGCTTGATATATTCCTACCTGTCTCTTAATTTTTACTTCTTGTTTAATTGTTTCACATAGGATTTTTGGATAACCCCTATTTAAAAACATGCTTTGCATAAACTCCAACTCATCATAAAATTCCCCTTCTTCACTAATCATCCTGGCTGCCCTGACCATCTGACCCTTTACAACTCCCTTCTTTTGGTGGTCAGGGTGCCAGCTGTCATAGTGAAGATAGGAGTTGGAAAATGTCGATTTTCTGTTAATATTAGATTTTAATTGTCCCCTATTTTTATCAAAGTTTAATTCCACATCCAAGTATGATATATTTTCATAGCCAATATGATGTGTAAATTTCAAGAATCGAACATTTTGATTGATATATTCAAGGAATATTTTTAATGCTGTCTCATCGTTGTCCCATATTATAAAGATATCGTCCAAATATCTAGTATATATTTTGATGTATTTTTTAAATGGACTATTGAATATATAATTATACTCCCAGTATGTCATTATTAAGTTAGCATACATGGGGGCACATGCTGCCCCCATTGCAACTCCATCAATTTGTTTATAATAATTCCCTTCATAATACAAATAATTGTTGTGAAGTACAATTTCCATTAAACTAATCAGGGTGTTAATTTTTGTTTGGTCAAATGTTTTGGACTCAAAAAGCTGTTCTTCTAGCCAGATTATACCTATGTCATGTGGTATAGATGTAAAAAGGTTACATACATCTATGGTTACCATGATATCTCCATCCTTCATTTTAACTTGATTCATCATATTAAGAAAGTCCCAAGAGTCTCTTGTAATGTATGGAAATTTAGTCATACTCAGTTTAAAGTAACTATCTAAGTATTGACTGATAAAACATGTTTTGTTTCTCTTCCCATCCACTATAGGTCTAAATTGTAAATTATCCAGACCCTTGTGGATTTTTGGTATGCCAAATATTCCGCTAATGACCGGATAGTCATTAGCTAAATATTTATATTCGTCCTCTGTTATTTCACCCTGCATTAACATGTCTTCCAATAGATTGTCAATTCTTTTATGAGCGATATTAATTTCATTTAGACTTATTTCAGAATAAGATGTGCCTAATAACATGGTAGTCATGTAAGAAACATAATCCCCTTTATCAGTTATAACAACTCCACTACCTTTATCAGGCCTCATTATTCTAATGTCTTTTATGTTTAATATATATTTAAATATTTCTTCATCACTTTCAGTCATATTACTATGTATAGGAGTTTTATATTGTTTAAAAAAATCCCTGATATCCATTTCAGCCCGTTTTTCGAATGTAATTATTTTATCGTTCATGGGGGGGTTAAAGATACTGGGTTTACTCAAGTCAATTCCTATATTGTTGTTCCTATTGTCCTGTACACTACCGTCAAAAAATAGTTTCAGATTTAATTTTCTACTAAATACTTTCAAGTTAACAATTGAATTAACTAATCTCCCCTTATGACAGGGTACAAAATTATATCCTCGCGATAATAAGTTAGCATGTGTACTATGGAATACATGTTTAGAATAGTTGAATATTTTATAGTCTCCATGGGTGTTAGTAATTATATTTGGGTTGCTTAAAGGTTCTCTGTCAATTAATTCAAAGTTGTTATCTGATATACATGTATTTTCTTTATCCAAATAATTGTCAATATTTAAATCAATATTAAAGTTGATAGGAATATTAATTTCATAATTATTCAACATTTCATCATTTAAAAAATTGATGTTATTACCATTCACACCATCATTAATCATAGTATCAACTGTTTTTTCTATATAACTATTCGATATATTGGGAGAAAGGTGAATGATTTCAGGGTAATCATATATAGTCAAATCTAATAATGCTCGATCATCCTGTCGTGTTGTACTTGATTCTAATTGTGTGTCACCCTGAAGGTTATTTACAATTAGTGATTCTTCGATTATTTTCTCATGTACATAATCACACGTATTTGTAGTATGGTTCTGCTCTTTTACATCACCAGTAGTATCATTAATTTCCATACAATGATTGATACAAACATGCCCCATCTGTCTATGTGAACTAGGTGCCATATCACGTATCATAGATGCTGTGTCATCCTTATATTTATATGTATGATTCACTCTATTATCAAGTTGCTTAACATTGCCATAATACAATTGACTTTCCCCAACAGTATCATTAATATTAAGTACTTGCTGTATATGGGGCTGTAATACATCTATAACATGAATATGTCCCAAACCTTGTTCACAAATGCCCTGGTTGTACTGTAACGAATCTTGTACCATAATGTGTTGATGTAAGTCCGCAGTTGGTACAGCGGTAACATTGTTCATGTCCATAGAAGTAAGCGCGTTTGTATCAATACGATGTACGGATGGATTCTTCATTTGCGACTCTTCCATCCGGCTTTCGCGTTGTTTGCCGATAAAAAAACTCTTTTTGGTCTCGCCCCCGTATTTCTGTATTCATCCTCAACATGATTATTTCCACGATTGAGAAGCCTTTCCGAACGCCTTATTCCTTCTGCGTTGTACATATTCTGTTCATAGGGGCCATGTTGTTGCGGTTCCTCATTGTCGGAAGTGATGTCATACACTTCCTGTCTTTGTCGTGTACGTTCTGTTTGTATCTCATCACCATGTTTATTATGTTTGTTTTTTGATTTGGGATAGATTTCACCAATCTCATACCTTTTGATGTCCCTTGTAATCTTATTACATTTTTTGTTATATATAATTCCACAGTTAAAGTCAATGTCTTTAATGATGGTGGTATATTTCGTATAATGACTGTCAAACATGGAGTCTTGACTAATATTTTGGTTAAGTATATCAAGTTCCTTAAGCATATTATCTATTCTTAAATTGTTGTATTTAATCATGATTTCCATCATGCGTACTCCGGTGTTATTGAAAAGTTCATGCAACTCTTCTAGCATATTGTCATTATTTTCACTTCCGTGTGGATATTTCCAAAGTCTTAGTCCTTTGGGGACCATGTGTAAGTCTATATTTTTCTGCAAATAACTGTTTTCTAGTTGTACTCGCTTGTATTTGAATAATTTCATTTCAAAGGTTTTAAGCATATCACACATTGCATCATGATGTTTCATTTGTGGTGGTTGAAAAGTATTCTGAACCATATTAAACGAAAAAGAGTTTTCACGCCAAATGTTAAAATTGGAGTTATTCGTATTGCTGATGTTTTCTCCACTAAAATGTTTGTTTGGCTCACCTTGCTTTGCCATAATGGGAGAGTGCGGCGTAGCTTGTGTCAATGGCAGTCCAAGAGAATCATCGACATTAGAGATGTTATCATGACTGTTCTTGCCCAACAATTTTTGAATTAGAGCCGAATGCTCCCTCAGTTGTGCATTAATTTGCTGAAGTATAACTCCGGTGTCCGCAGGAACCGCCTCGTCTTCCATGCTGACACAAAAAAACGTACATAAAGCACAAACTGGTAAAAGACGACCAGGAAGTTCCACGGTCTGGGTAAACCACAGCAATAGCACGTACCTCCTTATCAAGGTTAAATGTTCTCACTATTACAAAAAAGTTCCACGCTGAAGAATATTCACCAACGAATCTGCAGCAATAATGGAATTTATTCTTAAAAACATACAAACTGGTACAGCCAACTGCAATGAACACATCCAACAGAATTTACCCGGGTTTCGTCCGCCAAGACGAACTTCTTCAGAATAACTATACCACTAACTACCTCCCCTTTATATACACAACAAGTTCAATCAATTACCTAATTAATTGATAATTAAATATACTGTTTAAGCAATTTATCCATAAATATAATTGAAAATCAAATAATTATAATAAATTCATGTTTTATATATATATATTCATTAATTGTATATTGTATATCCACAGAATAAACATAAACATTATTAAAAACCACATTATGAAAATTAACTACAGTATAATTATACAAAAAACAACAGAAAACAAAAACAAGAACAAAACAATTATTCTATTCCAATTCCTATATGAGTGTATATATAGTAATGTATGAAAAACATGAAATGATATATAAAAATTATATGTATAAAAGTAAAAAGAATATATAAAAAACCCTTAGAAAACTTAGAAACATAAATGCCAATCCAGGGATGAATTTCCTCCTCCCCATCAAATTGTCTGAGTTACACTTGAATTGGATTAGGGAGGAACTCTGCTTTACATGGATGGGGAGCTTGTTCCAGAGAAGGTACTTATCACACCATCAGGTCCTGGTTTAAGTCTTTCGAATGGGTAATTCTGGTGCTGTTTGTTTTGCAGATATGCATGAGGTCCAGCAAAGTGGGGTCTGACAATGCCCTGTATGCCAGGCATAGACCTTCCATCATCAGTCTGTAGGAGACAGAATACAGAGATAGGGCCTTGAGGCAGTCTGCACAGGACATGTTACTTACGTCCTGTATTCTTTTAGTGAGGAACCTCTGTGGATATTCTAGTTGTTGAATATGCTTGGTTAGGTACATACCAAAGGGGGCATTATACTCAATGATAGGTCTGATGAATGCCGAATACAGAGCAACAATGACTTCCTTGGACCTTGATGTCATACCTTTGTTTATAAGTTGTGCAACATAGAATTATTTCCTCACTACTGTAAACACACGATGGTCAAAGGCTAGATTACTGTCTATGTTACTGGGTCAGCTCTAAGGGGTGTGTTGTCAATATGATAAATTACAAGAGAAGGATGATGCCCCAAAGGATAATATTATGCAATTCTTGGGATTTAGTTTTACCCCATGGCTCTGACACCAGTATTTATCTGTGTCAGCCCTTCCTGGAGAACATTGGTGTCGATGGAGGATTCACTGACAGCTCCTAATTTGCAAACATCTGCAAATTTAGTGATCTAGAAACCAATGACATTAGCCTTGACTTCAGAGAAGTAAATGCCAAATAGGAGAAGTCCCAGGACCGATCCCTGAGGGGCCCCACTTGTGACTGGCCTCTTTGTTGAGGTGGACTCCCCACTTCTGACTTCCTGTGCCCTGTCTGTGAGCCATTTGGCTATCCACTGGGTGACATAAGGGTTTGTACCTAACCTCCTGAGTTTGTCAACAATGCCCGAGTAGGGTACTGTGTCGAATGCCTTGGCCAGGTCAAGGTAGGTAGTGTGAACCATTTTGCCCTCATCCATTGCTTTAGTGACCTTCTCAAATCCATCAGCTTGACTAAGCATGACCTAGACTTGACAAAACCAAATTGGGTTGGGTCCAGTGTTTGGAGGTTTACTATATCATTATTGATTAGTTCCATGATAATTCTTTACATAACTTTGCATATGAGACTAGGAAGACTATGGGTCTGTAGTTGCCAGGGTTTATAGATGGTCCGCCTTTATACAGAGGGATGACTGTTGCTGTTCTCCATTCATGAGGCATTAAGCCTGTTTGGAGGCTACAGTTAAAAAGCAATTCCAGAGGGCCTGATAGATCACATTTCATGCTTTTTAGCATCCTGGGATATTGCAGTGTTCTTGGTCTTAGAGAGAACATTAAGGATCTGTTCCCTGGTGATAGCAGCTAGAGTTATATTTGATGGCCTTTCCTGAGGGAAAGTTGAGGTAGAGAGAGGGGGTAAAGTTGGAGCTGAATTTGTTGGCCAGTAGTTTTGCTATATCTTCTGGCACAGTATAGGTGGCTCCATTTACCATGAGCTCTGAACACAGTTGCATATTGCCTTTGAGGCTGCAGACATTGCTAAAGAATGCCTTATGGCTGTCCTTCGTCTCAAATTTGGCTTTGGTAGACTTTATTTGTCCTCTGCATTGTTTGTTTAGTTTGCTGAGAGTGCTTTTATCTGCTAGGTGCTGCACCTCCTAATTTTTGCCATGATTTTCTACCTTCTGTTATACAGCCTATTGATTTTGTGATTTTACCAGGGTGGCTTGTTTTTTGAGTTAGCTCTACTTTTTCCTAGTGGGTACAGTTGCTTCTGTGTAGCTATTAACATGCTTGTATAGGGATTATGTGAACAATTCTGCATAGACAGCAGTGTTCTCAGGGTTTATAAGGTCTTAACATTCTGACAGGTTTTCACTTAATAGGAAGAATTTAGCCTTAGAGTAGTTCTTGAATATTCCAGGTTTAGTTGGGGGTCCAGGTTTTATTTTTACTTCAAAAGAGAACATTTTGTGGTCTGATCTTAGCAGGGATGACATTACACTAGGGGGTGTGTAGCACTTTCCCATATTAGTGAGGACAAGATCCATTATGGTTGCACCCCTAGTTGGTGTATTGACAATTTTGTCCAGGGTGTTTGTGTTTACAAAATCCAGGAATCTCTGTGCCTGTATGTTTGGTGTCACATATTATTCCCATTTAATAGTGGGGTAATTAAAGTTGCCCATGAAGATGGCATTGGGTTGGATGGTGAGTGCTTCCAATAAGTTTTAATATATGGTATGGGTTTCCTGGGTCATAGAAGGGGACCTATAGCTTGCAAGGAAGTGATATTAGATTTTGCCTATGGTGATTTGAACATGGAGAAACTCAGCTGCATTGTCCTGTGTGATCAGCCCTGAGGTACATTGATTTTTCATGTAAATTGAGACACCTTTACCTTTAGTCCCTGTCTGTGTAGCAGCTGGTCTAAATGTGTGGAAGGCATTATAACCTTGCACTGTTGGTGTGTTCTCCATGGCTTTAAACCATGTCTCAGTGACAGCACAGACATCTACGTTCTCTAAGGTGGAGAGAGCTTCTAGGGAGTGGAGTTTTTTGTTTAGACTCTTAGCACTGAGCAGTACTACCTTAAGATTTTCTTGGTTTTGATTTGCTATGTTGGAAGTACTTTCAGTTTGGCACTGCCTAAAAAAGACACTATGTGGGAAGACAACATTTCAACTAATATTCAAAAACCTAGAGGCGGGAGGTGCAGACCATCCATGTCAAAGCAGCGTGGTCTGTTGACCATCTCCTTCCATATTGCACCCCCTTAGAATGACACCAGAAACTAAGTCAGTAATTAGAGTCAAGTCACCTTTTGTTCATATTGTAACATCATCCTTAGAGAAGGTAAAATGTTGCTTAATGCTAGGCTCATACCAGAGTGGGACACATATTCCAAGAGCTCCATGATGTCTGTCTTCATATAGTCTAGGGAGGTATGACTCAGTTCATTTATAACTTAAATACAAAAGACAAGCACTGGAATCATAGTCCACAGCCAAAAGCAAGGTTTATTAATATATAAAATCAACGATAAATATAAAGCGCTTTTCGTTTGACCACTGACACAAACTTCTTCATATAAAATTCCAAATTCCAGAAACCACTTAAATTAGTTAAAGTCATGTGGTTATTCTCATTTACATAATAATAATAATAATAATAATAAATAATAATAATAATTATAATAACAGCCAAGATGGAGCAAAAACAATAATAGTAATCATATAAATAGTCATATAAACAATATACACATCAGCCTCTGGCCTATGTACACTATACTGTTAATATATTGTATAATAATCTAACTCTAGTCCATTTCTATACTAGATGTTGCATTCTTCATCTAGTTAAACTTTTCAATTTTAAAAAACACAAGATGGAACAAGTTTCATTTAAACCAGAGTATGTGTAAGCATTGGTACGCAATTGCCATAGTAACTCTAGTTTTTCTAACAAGGTGGTAGTTGGGCCTCCTCTGATGTCTGGGTTCACTTGATCTTCTTCTTTTGGCTTTTCCCGGTTAGGGGTTGTCACAGTGGATCACCTGTCCGCTCATGATTGGCAGTGGAGTTTTATGGTGTTGAGTTGCCAGCCTGGTGCCCAACCTTCCACAGAAGGCACACACATGCACACACTCACATCTAGGGCCAATTTAGAGTGTCCAATCCACCTACAGCATGTCTTTGGGATGAAACTGGAGCACCCAGAAGAAACCCACGTGACTACAGGGAGGACATGCAAACTCCGCACAGAAGGCACCCCAGCCAAGAATCAAACCGGAGAACTCTTGCTGTGAGGCGGCAACGCTAACCGCTGCACCACCGTGGCCGCCCTTCTGGGTTCACTTGATCTATAGCCCTGAATTTAAATTGATGTGTGGAATACTGACTAGTGTGTCTTGCCAATGCATTTTCTATTTTGCTTTTGTTAATACTATACAGGTGCTCATATATGCGCTCCGTCAGTATAAGTTCGGTTTTACCGATGTAACAAGCGGGGCATACCTGGCACTGAGCTAAGTAAACAACTAATTTAGAGTTACAATTATATTTCTTGTATGTCCGATATGTGTTATTCTGTACCTGAAATTTGTTTCCTATCTCCATAAATTTACAGAAATTACACATTTCACACTTAAACATGCCCAAGTTACGTGTCAAATTGACAAGTGGTTTCTCAACCTGTTTTTTTAGGTTGAACCTCCAACTAAAAATCACTGTTGGATAGTTACCTATTTTATTTAGAATCTCCCTATCCATACTGATTAAATTCCACTTTTTCATTATAATCTTTTTTACTTCTAAAGCTTGTATACTGAAAGTACTGATAAAACATATGTTATAAGTAAAACCACTGTTTTTATCATATCCAATTCTTATATCTAAGCCATTCAGACTGGGTAAGTCAACTCCAATATAAGATATATTTGAGTTCCCTGGTAATTCCTGAAGGAATCCTGTTTTCAAAATTGGTTGGTACATACCTTTACTTCTTTTATCTTGAACTTCTTTAATTAATTCTGAGATTAATCCCCTTGGGTACCCTCATTTCGAAAACATTAACCTGAGAGTCTCACATTCATCCCTAAAGTCATTTTCCAAAGATGCCATTCTTGCTGCCCTTCCCAACTGCCCTTTGACAACTTATTTTTTTCTGTTGGTAGGGGTGTGAGCTAGTGAAATGCAAGAAAGTGTTCAAGTATGTTATTTTCCGATTAATTTTTGCTCTATACCCTGACAAATTTCTATCTTTTTTAAGGTCAACATCTAAATATGTTATAGATTCAGTGTCAAAGATTTTTGTAAAATATAAAAAATGTGTAGTGTTATTCAAATATTGGGTTAGTACATCTGCTTCATCAATATCTCCTTTTAAGATAATAAAAATGTTATCCATAAATCGGGTATAATAATGTATTTGGGTTTTAATGTTAGCCTGATTGAAATATATATATTTTTTCCCAATAGGCCAACACCATGTTCGCAAAACTTGCACCACACGGTGAGCCCATTGCTACCCCAATTTTCTGATGGTAAAATTCATTATCAAATGAAATTAAATTATGGATCAAAATAATGTTCAAAAGCTCCTCAATAAGCTTGATTTCAAGTGGGACCTCCCGCCTGCCTCATTTGAGCTGACACCCATTCAGTACCTTCCAAATGAGGTATTGGAGTATACAAATCTCTGACATCAATAGTCAGGAAGTTGTAATCCTTACTGTACTCTAATTTATTCAGGTCTTCTAAAAAAGACCTTGAGGCTCGACAGATTTGTTTCCCCTTTTTTATATATTTTTTTAAGTATAAAATCCACTACCTTTGCCCTTGCATATGTTATAGAATGTCTTGCATCTACTATTATGTGCATTGGAGGGTTGTCAATACTTTTATGTAGCTTAGGTAGTCCAAATACCCTTGATGTTCTAGGATATAATGTGCTGTGAACATCTATTGTTGACTGAATAAACATACCAATAAGATATGAATTCACACGTCTATATGCTGTATTAAGTTCATTCAAACTTATTCTATCATAAGTGGGGCCAACCAATAATTGTTTCATCTTGGCATTATAGTCTTCTATACTCATGACTAGCAAGCCAGCACCTTTATCGGGCTTCATTACTCTTACAGGGAGGTGCCTAAAGTCATTCAAAACTTCCATTTCATTGTTAATTACATTTTTAAACTCATTGAATTTGTTTCTATTGTTACTTAATGTTCTAATATCTAATTCACAAACTCTATCAAGTAACGCTAATGTAGGATTAATCAGTGGATTATAAGTACTAGGAATTTTTAAATCCATAGTTGAATTACATACATTACCTAATAGAACTACCAAATTCAATTTTCTAGTGTAACATTTGAGATCTAACAAAGTATTTGCCAAGTCCAAGTGCCATGCAGGCACAAATGATAGACCCTTAAATATCAATTCTATCCATTTCTTTTCAATTGTTATGCCCATATAATTATAAATTTTAAAGTCAGCATCTTTATTCAACAAAATACGGCCTTGTGCATTTATAGTAAACTGTACGTTTAAATGAATAGCTGTTACCTTTTCTGTTTCGCCTTCACCCGAGTGTTATATGAGTGTTGATTGTTCATTCTGCCCAGATTGAGGTTCTGGGTTTTCAGGGTATGAACATTTGGGCATATACACTGTGCCTTCTGTGCATAAGAGTCTTTCTTGTTAGAAAAGGAAGTCGCTTCATTATTATTAACATTCACTTGAGCAGTTAGTGATTCATTTCTCACAAACCCGCTCATTGATGGAACTGGTGATGACATCACTTCTTGGGTTATACCATTTACTTCTTGTTCCATAGGTGTGTCCATATACTTATCCTAGATCCATGTCTGTGAAGTTTCATTGGAATAATCCTTTTGATCCCGCTTCAATTTCTTCACTTTAGTTTCCCTCAATTTTTTCAGCTATTGGTTAATACTGGTAAAAATCCTTCTATAATCGTATTGATAAAGAATGAAGTCCATATCAGACTTAATGGTTCTGTCCAAAACAGTGATTTCATTCTTTAATGTATCCACTGTATTTTGGTAATGTTTTGACATGAGATTTAACAATTCAAGTCCATGTTTATTAAATAATTCAATTAACTCTAGATGAAATGTAGAACCAGTCTCTAAACCAGTTGGAAACTGCTATGTACGTAGTCCTTTTGGGACTATGTAATGTTTAGTACATTCCTCAAAATAAGCAATTTCCAGTTGAAGTTTTTTACACTTTAGGAGCCTGTGATCCAACATTTTTAGGTTATTCACAATGTTATTGAAACTTCCTCTAGCCGGTTGCCCCTGAATCCCCTTGTTAGGTTGATCAAACAACTGCAATGGTTCATTGAGCCAGGTATCTATATCAGGTGCTCCTATAAGCCCTGATGGAGTTTCATTCTGTGTGTGCAAGGATTCCAATGGTCTCTCTAGTCGCTCGTTCTCAAACTCTAAAATTTACCATCAGAAAATCGGAGTAACAATGGGCTCACCGTGTAGTATAAGTTTTGCAAATATGGTGTTGGCCCATTGGAAAAAATTAATATATTTTCAATCAGATTAACATTAAAACCCAAATACATTATTATACCCGATTTTTGGATGACATTTTTATTATCTTAAAAGGAGATATTGGGGAAGCAGATGGACTAACCCAATATTTGAATAACACTACACATTTTTTATATTTTACAAAAAACTTTGACACTGAATCTATAACATATTTAGATGTCGACCTTAAAAAAGATAGAAATTTGTCAGGGTATAGAGCAAAAATTCATTGAAAAATAATATACTCAAACACTTTCTTGCATTTCACTAGCTCACACCCTTACCAACAGAAAAAGTCAGTTGTCAAAGGGCAGTTGGGAAGGGTAGCAATAATGGTGTCTTTGGAAAATGACTTTAGGGATGAATGTGAGAATCTCAGGTTAATGTTTTCGAAACGAGGGTACCCAAGTGGATTAATCTCAGAATTAATTAAGGAAGTTCAAGATAAAAGAAGTAAAGGTATGCACCAACCAATTTTGAAAATAGGATTCCTTCAGGAATTACCAGGCAACTTGAATATATCTTATATTGGACTTGACTTACCTAGTCTGAATGGCTTAGATATAAGTATTGAATATGATAAAAACAGTGGTTTTACTTATGACATAAGTTTTATCACTACTTTCAGTATACAAGTTTTAGAAGTAAAAAAGTTTATAATGAAAAAGTGGAATTTAATCAGTATGGATAGGGAGATTCTAAATAAAACAGGTGACTATCCAACAGCGATTTTTAGGAGGGGGTTAAACCTAAAAAAACAGGTTGAGAAACCACTTGTCAATTTGACACGTCACTTGGACATGTTTAAGTGTGAAATGTGTAATTTCTGTAAATTTATAGAGATAGGAAACAAATTTCAGGCACAGAATAACACATATCACACATACAAGAAATATAATAGTAACTCTAATTTAGTTGTTTACTTAGCTCAGTGCCAGTTATGCCCCAGTTTTTACATCGGTAAAACCGAACGTAAATTGAGGGAGTGCATATATGGGCACCTGTACAGTATTAACAAAAACAAGATGGGCAATGCATTGGCAAGACACATTAGTCAGTATTCCACACATCAATTTAAATTCAGGGCTATAGATCAAGTGAACACAGACATCAGAGGAGGCCAGACTACCATCTTGTTAGAAAAACTAGTTACTATGGCAATTGCATACTGATGCTTACACATACCCTGGTTTAAATTAAGATAGCAATGCACAAATGGAACCTAACAAAACAACACAACAAACGTCCACACAGGGTGTGTTGTCTAATTTAATAGATGCACAAGCGTTTTCGCCGCAACCTCTGTCGCAGCTTCTTCAGAGTAAAAAAACAAAGCAGTTACAAGTATTTAAAAATTTGAATGCAGGAAATGATGTCAAAATAACATCCAGACTGTTACGCGAGGTTGCCAAAACCATACCTAGCATAAAAACAGTTTGCATTATCCATCTGGTTCGGGGAAACGTGGACATTGTGTAGGTTCACCTAGAAGAGAGTGATTTCCCTCTAAGTTTAGTTTGAGTTTTGTTTTTACTTGAACTATACTATCTATCTTATCTTCATATGAAAAAACTTGGTCCCCTTCATTTAAAGAGGTAAGAGGTAAAAGAAATGTTACAAAGAGATCTAACATCTTATACTTTTAATAAAAGGAAAGGTATGTACACTATGGGCTTTTGTAATTGGTGCAACAAAATTAGAATTGTGAAAGTAGGTCCATAATTTATTGCCCAGTGTCACGATTGCCCTGCTTTTTATATTGGCAAACGGTAGTAGAGTCCATGACCGTGTTTATGAAACAAATGTATGCCATTAAAAAAAAAACACGAAATGCACACTTGCAGCAAAGTGTGTGTTTTCCAACCCAGGCCATTTTTATTGGCCATAGACCAAGTAGTACCTATAAAAGAGGGGGGCTTTTTTTTTCACTCCTGAAAAATCTTGAACTGGAATGGCAATTGAAGCTTGAGAAATTAAGGAGTTATTTAAAGATAGACATTACTTGCATTACCTTATTAGTTTAGATTTATTTTTTCATTCTTTGCCTTTATGTTTTGTATGTTACACTATTTGCTGTATACAAATATTAACATATTCCCTATTTTATTAATTTTTTTTTTTTTTTTTTTATGCAATTTTCTTTTTAAATGTTTTGGGTTTAAAACCTCTACACCTCACACTGTTTTTTTTTTTTATTGTTAGGGTTGAGTGTTTCCAGGATTGTATTATTTATATGGAGATATACTACATATTTTTATTGTTAAAAATTTTTATTATCTTGAAAATTAAGGCATGCCTTTTTAGATTCAATTACATGCCAGACGTTAATATTAAAACATGTCACGCACTCCTAGTCTTTACAAATAGCTTGCTAATTTTCAAAATGTTTATGGCAATTTTTGCCATTGTTTAAGGTTTAAATTAAACTTGTTCCATCTTGTGTTTTTTAAAATTGTAAATGTTAACTAGATGAAGAATGCAACATCTAGTATAGAAATGGACTAGAGTTAGATTATTATACAATATATCAACAGTATAGTATACATAGGCCAGAGACTGATGTGTGTACACTGTTTACATTTATTATTTATATGATTACTATTATTGTTTTTGCTGCATCTTGGCTGTTTTATTTTATTGTTTTCACTTTTTAAGTGGGATTTTAATAGTGCAGGAATTCTTAATGTTACCAGATTCTTTAAGGTTAATTTTTTTAATTAATCAATTATGTGAATGAGAATAACCACATGACTTTAATTTAAGTGGTTTCTGGAATTTGGAATTTTATCTGGCGCAGTTGGTGTCTTTGATCAAATGAAAAGCACTTTATATTAATCGTTGGTTTTATATATTAATAAACCTTGCTTTGGCTGTGGACTACAATTCCAGTGCTTGTCTTTTGTATTTAAGTTGGAGTTTTTGTACATTCTTAATTTTCAGTTCATTTACACCCACATGGACTATGACTGAGCCATACTGGAACTTGTGGTCCAATGACCTGGGTGAGTGTGTAAAGTGGCAGATCCTAGCTCCTGATAAGCAACTGACCATGACTTTCTCCTTACTCAGCCTGGTGAGAGGGACATTGGTGTGCCTCACAGTGGAATCTGCAATGAACAGTATGTTGGATTGTGGGGTGGCTTGCCTAATGGGCTTAGAAGTAGAGTCTCTATGAGATGTGGCTGTATGTGTTGATGTAGGCATTATTTTAAAAGAGTGCATTTGGGGCTGCTGAGGGGATTTGTTATGTGTATAGGAGGTCTTTTCAGCATGTTTGGGTCTATATGTCTGCTTTTCATTGTGTGTGATGGGTGCAGCGTGTGTGCTACTTGCAACCTTAGTGACATTAGGAGTACTTTTATGAAAGAGCTTTGCCTCCAGTGACATTGTGTAAATACATCTCTAACATACCGTTTAAGTTTGTTTGAGAATTAACTGGTTGTCAGTAAACATGAGGCAATTTCTACTATATCCATCAAGCTGGTTCCATATATGGTGGAAAGTTGATATCCATGGCAACAGACCCTTTTTTATTGATTAGACATTTGGAGTAAGAATATAAAGCAATGTCAGGAATATCTGGTTTGCAGCTCTGGGGGCAGTGCTTGTCTCTGCAAACTAGTTGTCCTGTGTGCAGCTAGGTATTGGCAAAATTTCAATTGTGCTCTTACAGCAAACATGTCACTCAAGGTGTCTGTGTCTATACAGGGCACTGCCAAACACTTGAGGGGAAAACTAATAAGTAGACCCCGATGATTTATGGATGAGGTATTTAGGCAGATATTCTGAAGTTAAAAACAAATCAAGCAGTACTTACTGAAAACAAAGAATTAGCTTGTCAAGAATGATGAAAAGAGGGGAGTCACATGAATGGCTACTTCCTGGCTACTACTAGTGCTGGTCTCACCACAGCTTCACCCTGCTGGGATACAATGCTCCTTTGCTTCTTTTCTCACCAGAAACAAAGCATTAACGTCAATCACAAGACGAAAATCAGGCCCCAGCCTGTTTGGTGATTCACAGTCTTGTCCCAGATGTTGCAAGGGTCTGCAAGCTTGTAGCTGTTTCCTGGTAGATGCCTTGAATAGCAACCAGACCAATCAGGAGTGTCAACAATATAAGCACAAATGCCAAGCTGGCACCTGTGAAGCAGTTATTAGGCTTTCCGGTGATTAGCAGTCTCCAGGAACTAATGTCCCTCTTTCTCCCATAAGGTGCAAAAGAGAAGCAATAATCCCAAGATGACTACTGACAGGCAGAATGTGTGCTCTCCAATAATCTCTCCAATAATTGGTGGTCTTGGACTAGATGTTGAAGATTTTAAAGGTAAGATGGAAAAATGGGTTAATATCCCAAGTTCTGTAGTGTGCACTAAGCAGTTAGATATGAAGGTGGAGTAACTAAGCTGTAGTTATCTAAGTGGGAGCCACTGATTTTAAAACAACAAGATAGACTGGAAAAGGGTGGTCACTTTGTATTCTGGTTCTGTGGAATACAGTGGGATGGCCAATAAATTTAAATAGCTGAATGGGAATGATTTCACAAAATTATAATTTTGTGCTTACTCTCAACAACGAATGAAAGAGGAGAGGGAAGGAAATATGTGGTCAAATTAACATAAGGGGCAGGCTACTCGACAGACAGTTGAGTTTAAAAACACAACAGTGCCAGCGAGGAAGGGTGGGAAAAACTTAATTTCTGTGTTGCTCACAAGAGACACAGCTGTGTTCTCTTTCCTAGTTTAAATATGCAATTAAAAGCACAAGTAAAATACAGTGTAAGGAAAACAAATCACAATATACAAAATAGAAGAAGGTAATAAAGTCATGTAAAATACAAGAAAGCAAAAACAAACTAACCTTTCTCCTCACAGCAAGTTGTAGCAGAGTCTGCATGAGGTTTTCCAGTAAAGGTCCAGATATCTATAATTTGATGCAGAACACATTTACAGTGGTAAGAGAATAAAGAATTATGTATAATAATGTCATGATAATGACGGCTGAACTAGTATGAAAAATCATACAGTATACACTAGTACACCAATCTCAGATGCCTCCAATTGTATAACTATTGGTTGGCACGAATACCACACCACTGACTTCAAGGCTTAATTGCTACCAGTAGAACCTAGAGAAGTTGGTTTGGATGCCACAAAACACACACTTTAAAGAGTCAATAGGCTCAAGTGTCACATAATGACTGCTTCTAAGATGTTACAAACCTCACATTTCAAAAGTTCAGTAAGCTGGGGTGCCACAAAAAAAATTTTTCTAGGATTTATCAGTTTCAGATGCCACATGCATGGATGCAGCCAAATATTATTACGATCAATAACTAGCCTCAGTATGAAGGGAAATTTAGGCCTGTTGATGGTGGCTATGAACTGGCCTGGAAGCAGCAAGGCACTATTATAATAACAACAATGTAAGCAACTAATCTGCAGGAAACACATTTTAAAATGAGCAATAGTTGCAGTGCACATGTTACTGCAATCAAGCTGGAGGCAACAAGAAGTTCATACAAACAAACAGCAACAAATAATAGCTCAGGCATCTATATTACCCGACTGAACATTTAGGTTAGCGAATACCTAAACATCGACCTGGTAATATCGAAAAATTAAAACAGCAAATGGACGATTTGACTTAGGGAATAAATTCCCTCGGCCGCAAAAAAAAAAAAAAAATTAAACCAAAATGAACTCTGAGATCGTTCTACAGTGGGGAATGGGGCAAAATCAGCATAATGGCCAAGGAAATTCTTTCCCTGCATTAAATTGGCCGTTCTGCTTTCACTGTACCAGATCAATGTTTAGGTATTCACTAACCTAAACGTTTTATCAGGTAAAAGGAACCCTAGCTCAGGACAGCTTAGATTTATTAAGTAATTATTGTCACCTTTTCTCTGTCATCAAACATTTATTCCCATCTTACCTGCGGCATCAATGAATGAATGAACAAATGTATAAATAAACAAACAAACAAGTTTTGAAATTAAATGTACATAAAAATGCACTTTGCATTAATAATATAATATTTGCCTTACATATTCCTCCCATACCTTCACTTGTGTAATGCACCAATCACAGCCAGCCATGCTTACTAAAAAATACAAAATAAATAAATAAATACACACATAAATAAATAAAACTTTTACACCCACACTGCAGTGACCTGAAACTTCCAGCTTCTTTTTTATAATCTCATCCCTTGAAAATTTTCACCAGCTGTCTTCCATTTCCAAGACATCCAGCCATCTGACCAACTATCAGTAAATATCTACATAGTCTAAAAACACTCATACAAGGCAGTAATTCCTAATTCATGCCACTGGAGACCCCAAAGAAAATACTTCCCACCATTAATGACCCGCCACCAAAATTAACTTCCAAGGTCACAATGTAGCAATATAAACAATAAGGAAATCAAATATTAACTTTAAGAAAATAGTAATTAATCCTTATCCCTCACCCTCATCTGCCTGCTGCAAAATCCCACAAATTTATTATTTTTGTTTATATTTGTTTCCATTTCTTTGCTGTTATGGTCTGACTGCTCAAATTGCCCCTTTTCAGCAGAGTTCTGGAGAGAAAAGCTCTACAATACAAGCACAAAAATTATCTTTTGTAACTAAAACTGCAATGAAACTATACAGTTCTAATATCTGCAGCTGTATAAATACATTTAAATGAAATGCATACGAGAAAGGCATATTTTTGTATTCTGTCTAAAAACACAACACATTGCCACTCTGTTAAAACAGATACAATGGAATAAAACTGAATTTGGTGAGGAGGAAGAAAGAAATGAAGTTGGCCTGGAGTTAAGAACAATTGGGGGAGTAAAGAATGAATGTAGCTTAGGAGATAGGAGGAAAGGTTAAGTATATTGGCATCTTGCATATATCTTGTGCTGATTAATTTATGTAATAGGGGGTAGTGTGGGACTCCCACTCCAGATTTTGTAGTACCCTTCATTTTTCTCACTCATTCAGTCTGTCCCCTTTGGGTAAAATGGCATCCCCAGTAATTATCACATTAATAACAATGTATTAAGCATGCAATCAGTCGTGAGGGACTTGGGCATCAAGGTTGATAGCAACCTGATTTTTGACCACCATATTGCCTCCATTCTACAGAAGGCTTTCTACATGGCCCATCTCATAAGTAATTGTATTTCATCCAGGAACAAGGAGGTCATAACATCCCTGTACTCCTCATTTATCAGTACAATGCCCACTTCAGCATGTACCTTGCCAAGCACATACAGCAGTCGGCGAGACCACAGTGGTTTCTGACAAGGAAAATCTAGGGTTTTAAACACCTATCATATACAGATAGGCTAAAAGCCCTGTCCCTGTACTCAGTCTTGTACAGACTGCTTAGAGGTGACCAGTGTCTGGCATACAAGGCCTAGTCAGACTCAGCCTTGAAGGAGTTGCTGCATATCCATAAGTCAAACTCCACTTGCACAACCTGCACACAAGGCCTTAACCTGGTCTATGACATTAATAGAACTTGTTGTCAGGATAGATTTGTGTCCCAATGACTCCCTCATCTGTGGAATAGACTCCTTCTCCATGTCAAGAAGAGTACCGCACTAGCCCTCTTTAAGAGGAACCTGGACAACTGCATGGGAAACAGAAAATATACCCCTGGGATCCCACCTGTGTCCCTGTTGGACAGGGAAAACAGATGCTGACTTTGTGGGAGCATGGGTGAAATTCTTGGCTAGGCTTATAAGGGCCTCTGGGCCAATAGCCTAGTATTGTCCTATGAACTTATGAACCTGTGTTGATTTTGGTTATTGCTGATAACAGTAAGCACAAATAGTAGTTAATTCTTGAGTTTTGGTTGGAAGCATTTAGAGCTGGTTTCTGATCTAAGTTCCAGTGGGACTCAGTTATTATATACACTATGCATAGTCAAGTGACTTAGCCAAGAAATATCATGCCCATATCCATGACATCATTACCCCAAATAGTCAAAGAAAAAAACAAAATAAAAAGCCAACAAATCAGTAACAAGGAAAAAAATGGGAAAAAAGTCTCTTAAAGTAAGCCTGCATTAATCCTTATGTAACAAGGCCACTTCATAAAAATGTGATCATAATAGCGAGATATTTCTACTCTGCCAGACATGGTTTAAAACTGATAAGCTATGTAAATTATTCATTCATTCTCTGATTACCAACTTGATCTATTTCAGAGTTGTGGTGGAGTGAGGGCTTATCCTGGCACCCAGTGTGCACAAGCGAAGAAACTTATCCCAGATGCTAGTCTATGAGTTAAGTACATGAATGTATACATGCATACACACAGGCACACACAGGCATAAACACTTGCACTACTATAGTTATCTATCTATTTACCTATACAGATAGATACAGATATATGTACAGACTTTTATTTACATGTTGTACTTCATATGTGAGGAACTGGCTTGATTCTTTTTTGTTGCTCCACGGAGATCAGTGGCCAAGTTTCCTACTTTGGAAGTAAGAAGGAATACTACATAGGATCATAGAAGGTTACTAGGCTAATGACCCTGGGGCCCTTACAAGCCTAGCCAAGAATTTACCCCAGAAAGAAACCTCAGACAGCACCTTCTGGACTAGACTTCCCATAGACATCAAACAGAGCACCTTGCTGACCCTCTTCAAGTGCAACCTTCATGAGTGGATGGGAAACCACAAATTTGTCCCAGGGGTTCCACCTGTGTCCCTCATGATGCATGATTTGTGTATAGTTGTAGGACATGCGGACAGATAGGCAAACAATTTCCATTTGAGTACATGTGAGACCTACACTCCCACATTCTTAGAGGTGCTGTAAGTGTGGGGATCCAATGAGAAGGTGTGAGAACTACACTCCCACATTCTCAGAGTTGCTGTTAGTGTGGGGATTCATTGAGTACATATGAGACATACACTCCAACATTCTTAGAGGTGCTGTCAGTGTAGCAAGAGAGAGAGAGACTATGTATAGTCAGTAAGTCGACAGATTTTTCAGTGACCATCTTAACATGAGGTAAAAGAAAACAAACAAAAAAAAAACACTTCTGCTTCAGGCAGACTACACTTTGCTTTTAGGCTTCTGATGTTTCTTAAGCTGGGGTGAGACATGTCTTCAAGAAACATAATTTAAATTGTTTGAGAAGAAGAAAGGTATACTTGAGACTGGAGTCAAAGTGCCTGACAGCAGAAGTTATGTAAGGGGCATTGTTGACAATTTAGTGCAGATAGTTAAGTTTCTGAGCTCTTATCAAGTTTACTCCTCTGCTCCTGGGTTTGAGTCTTCAAATTCATTTGTCTGTGTTGTTTATTTGTCACTTAACAAAGCAGTGTTTCTGGATTACCCCTGAAACTGAGACAGAGAGACACTTGTTCCTGGTCGATTCCCTGGTTAGAAAAAAAAATAAATAAATATATATATATGTGGTACATTATCAGTGAAATGATGTATAAATAAACCTGCACAGTTTTAGAAATGGCTGAAAATAGCAAACGCTGCATTAGTAAGCAAACAATGTGTTAGTCATTCAGATGACAAAAGACACCTGCTGATGTATATCTGCCCTCTTGATTCACACAAAGGTGGGGCAGTGAGGTAGGTGTGTGTGTGTGTGTGTGTGTGTGTGTGTGTGTGTGTGTGTGTGTGTGTGTGTGTGTGGAATGGCACAGTAAGTTTGCTATATATATATATATATATATGGAACTAAAACACTCACATACAAAACACCACAAACACAAACAAACACACCCTAACCCTAACCCAAACATAACAAAACGAACAAAACCTACCCACCACCTTACTCAACCTAAGCAACTTACAACACACAACAAACCCACCAAACACACACTCAACACCAAACACACAACACAAATCTACAACCTAACCACAACACACTTACAACACAACTAACCCACACAACCTAACAACAAGTGACACACACCCTCATCCACAACTAGCCACTCACTAACCTAAAAACTCCTAACCCTAACCCACACTAACAGTCGACACTTACACAGCCCCCGCCTCTAACCCTATATATATATATATATATATATATATATATATATATGTGGTTTCACTTCATAATCTCGAAATGCTGAAATCTCGAATTTCAACATTTTGAAACTATGAAGCCTAACCATTCACAATCCTGAAACCCACAATAACGAATCACACAATCACAAACATACATACACCATATAACACATAACACACAAACCATTCTACCCACAGCACACAAACCACACAACCCTATACTACATTTAAGCTGGGAGGCAAGCCACCCTGCACCCCCCACACACCCCTTACTTATATATACCAACTCCGAGATTGCACATAACGAAAAAAAAATCACACCACAGCATTCTACACTCACTCGCACAGAAATACACATCACACATACACAAACGTCAACAAATTCAACACTCACACTCATACTTAAACCTCCCTACCGTTACCTACACATACAACGTACAAAAACACGCACACTCACTCACCTTCAATTCCAGACACCATATCAGCCAAACACATCACGTAACTTACCAGAAATGCATAACCGCAGATTCGAGATATTCAAATTCACTCTTATGCACTTTCGGCATTCTGCATTTTCAGCTTCATGGTCTCAGAATGCTGATATTCAAGATTTCAGCATTTCGAGATTATGAAGTGAAACTATATATATATATATATATATATATATATATATATATATATATATATATATGTGTGTGTGTGTATATATACATATATATATATATATATATATATATATATATATATATATATATATATATATGGGTCCTATTCAAATTACCGAAACGCGGAAGAGGAACGCGAAAGGACCGACAACGCAGTTGACCGAAATGCTGAAATCCCGACAGCTGGAAGACCGACAAGGGGAACGTGTAAGCGCGACTTGGTAAGTATGCGATAGTGAGGGATTTAGGATTAGGGAGCGGACAGGTAAGTGTGCAATAGTAAGGGATTTAGGGTTAGGGTGTGTGAAAGGTGAGTGTGCAGTAGTGTCGGAGTTAGGGTTTGGGTAATGTAAGTGTGTGTTAGTGACGGGTTTATGTTTTAGGGTGGGTTAAGTAAGTTAGGAATAGGGTTCAGGTAGGGTAAGTGTCTGGTACTGTCGGACCTTAGGGTTAGGGGTAGGTTAAGTGAGTTAGGGTTAGGGTGCAGGTAGGGTAAGTGTGCGGTAGTGTCGGATCTTAGGGTTAGGGGTGGGTTAAGTGAGTTAGGGTTAGGGTGCAGGTAGGGTAAGTGTGCGGTAGTGTCGGATCTTAGGGTTAGGGGTGGGTTAAGTGAGTTAGGGTTAGGGTGCAGGTAGGGTAAGTGCGTAGTGTCGGACCTTAGGGTTAGGGTTTGGGTTAGGGCTAGTGGATATGTAATGTAGTGTAATGTGTTGTTTACGTGTAGTGTGTCAGTGTAATGGTGTTCGGTGTTTTGCGTTGTCGGTATTGTGTGTTGTCGGTTGTTTGGTGTCGGTGGTTTGTGTGTCGGCGAACTGGCGTGTCGGTGTTCTAAAGTAGATCCATATATATATATATATATATATATATATATATATATATATAGCATTTGTTATTTTACGTGAACTCTCTGGAAAACCTAGTAACCATTATGAGTTTGTAAGCCCAGACCCACAGGGCAAGGATATGTGTTGAACATACAGATGAAGTTACAAAAAGTAAACTGCATCCTAATGTATGAAGTTTTTGGGCATTTTGGCAATGCCAGTATTATATGAAAAAAATTGTTTGCACGGAAGCAATTGCACGGCTCAAGAAAACATGATGCAAAAACCAAAAAGAAGAGCCAGCAAAACCAAAACCCAATAATAAATAATTTATTGTTGTTACATAGGACAGCAAAGAGGTACACAGACCGGTTTCGGCTGGTACTAACTACACAGCCTTCTTCAGTCACTGAAGAAGGCTGTGTAGTTAGTACCAGCCGAAACCGGTCTGTGTACCTCTTTGCTGTCCTATGTAACAACAATAAATTATTTATTATTGGGTTTTGGTTTTGCTGGCTCTTCTTTTTGGTTAATGCCAGTATTACACACCTTGATGTGTTTTAGAAATGAATATTGTGTTAAATTATATATACAGCACTAAATAACTGCATCTTATGCAAGCAGTTGTGTCACTATCAAACTGGGTTAAACCATACAATACAATTACAAACAAATGTACCATAAATAATGCAGATATGAAATACAGCACTCCCTGTTAAACGTGCAATGATACAACATTAAAACAATTAAACAACAAGCTAACCTGGGAAAAAATAAGTATTTAACCTACCAGTGCAGGACATGTTATGTTACTTTGTGATGCTCCTGTGTATAACCATATTAAGTACCTGCATGAACAGTACAAACAGTACTAATTGCTTATATCATTAAAAAATCATGTTGCCACTTTATCTGCTATGCAGGGAAATGCCACAGTGTATAAGAACAGGGTATCTGCAAGGCTCAGAAGCATTGATTCAAAAGATCTCTTTCTCTTTTTCTATAATAAATAATTAAAATTCCCACTTTGGAGTTTAGCACATGCCCTTTCAATAGCTCTGCATAAGACGGTATGATTCTTTTTTGCTGAAGCTTGTGTAATGAGCAGTGACTGAAGAATACTTCAGATCCTCCATTTTAATAGCTCTTTGATGCTGGCACATTTTCATTTTACCCATGTAGAAAGTGTGTGTAAACAGTCACATCATCCATGCCACAAGTCTCACAAGTAATTAAACTGTCTAATATAAAATTCCCTATCAAGATATAAACTCAGAACTACTTGACTGGGGAGATTATTTTGCAGTGAATAGTTTTATGACACATAAACCAACTTGCATATTTATGAGTAAGCCATAAATGTTATCCAGGTTTCATCTATATACTCTTAAGAAGTCAGTTCCCTCAGGGTAGTTGACCTGCTGTATAATATCATATCATATGAGTATGGTTACTGCTTTCACTTAAATCACGGTCTTATTTCAAAAATTTTCAGTGCAACCAGCTTCTCCCATTTAAGGAGACAGTACAGAATCTATTAAGAAACTTAGAATCAAGCAGCACATTTCTGAAAGCAGCTCTTAAATACCATAAACATTTAGAGCATATTATATAGTCACATCTCTGTGTGTTGACATTAGTTACTATTATCACATGCTGCAAAATGTTTATTTAAGATGAGTTCTCTGTTGCACCCCGCTTACCCAACATCATAATAAATTGATTCTGGTATTACATGCAATCAACAGGCCATGATGTCACAGCAAGAGGTCTGACATGAAGTAGAGATAAAGTTAAAAACACAGATGCACTAAAAACAAGGAATGTTCTGGAATGCATGATATAGCTCTTATGGCTATATCTAGTTTGGGTTACAGCATAAATGACTCCAGTGAGCAAGGTGCTATATAGTAAATGGTGAGACCTCAAAGCTCTGATAATGGGAATACTTATTTTCCTCCAAGGGTATGTGATTCTGGAGCTAACATATACAAGAAAGAGAGGGTGTGGTAGGTCAGGTTCCTCTCATGGGGTGCAAGAGGCTTTAAGTTTAAGTTTTAATAGATTGTGCTTTTCTGATAGTTACCTTTTCTCCATGACAAATTGAAATGTGGCCATAGTATTATAAATTTCAAAAAAATAAACCCACTCGAAACACATCACAATAGAAACCTATTGTATACTTAACAGAAATGATTATATGTATCTATCTATCTATTTATCCATTTATCTATATATATATATATATATATATATATATATATATATATATATATATATAAGTCCCTTGCATTTTACTGAACGTATGTTTGTCTGACAAATGTAGTGGTATGATATAATATTAATATCAACAGTATATATGGCTGAATGGTGGATATGTCGAATGTATGAAGCCCACCTACCCTCTTTAGTAATGGGTGCTAACCCTAACCCTAATGCTGCTCCTTCCCCCAACCCTACCTCTATGCCTTAACATCATTATAACCTTCAAGTAACACTGTTACTATTCATACAAATTTGAGGCTAGTTGGTTTTAATATCAAGAGAGGAAATAGTTTTCCTCTCTTGATATTATTGTGTTTTTGTTAGCCATTGTGTATGATTGTACTTAATTTGTCAATTGGTGTTTTACATTCAACATTAGGGTGGTTTAGTCATACATGAGAGACCAAGAGACATATATATATATATATATATATATATATATATATATATACACACACACACACACACACACACACACACACACACACACACACACACACACACACACACACACACACACACACACACACACACACACAGCCACCCTTCCCCCACATACACACACAAAAGGAGACACAGATTTTCTGCTAATGGCTGATTAAACCTGATATTAATGTCATCTCTTTTGAGTTTCAGATATAACAGTCGCTTTTTATCAGCATTGACAGTGGGCATGTCTTCTAAACTAGCTTATGACATTGGCACATTGGGCATGTCCTTCAAACCAGCTTATGGCATTCACACAGTGGGCATGTCCTCATAACTAGCTTATGACATTCCCACAGTGGGCATGTCTTCTAAACTAGCTTATGACATTCACACATTGTGCATGTCCTATAAACCAGCTTATGATATTCACACAGTGGGCATGTCCTCTAAACTAGCTTATGACATTCCCACAGTGGGCATGTCCTCTAAACTAGCTTATGACATTCCCGCAGTGGGCAAGTCCTCTAAACTAGCTTATGACATTCCCACAGTGGACATGTCCTCTAAACTAGTTTATGACATTCCCGCAGTGGGCATGTCCTCTTAACTAGCTTATGACATTCACACAGTGGGCATGTCTTCTAAACTAGCTTATGACATTTACTCATTGGGCATGTCCTACAAACCAGCTTATGACATTCACACAGTGGGCGTGTCCTCAAACTATCTTATGACGACATTCACACAGTGGGCATGTCCTCTAAACTAGCTTGTGACATTCCCACAGTGAGCATGTCCTCTAAACTAGCTTATGACATTCGCACAGTAGGCATGTCCTCTAAATTAGCTTATGATGTTACCACAGTGGGCATGTCCTCTAAACTAGCTTATGACATTCCCACAGTGGGCATGTCCTCTAAACTAGCTTATGACATTCGCACAGTAGGCATGTCCTCTAAACTAGCTTATGATGTTACCACAGTGGGCATGTCCTCTAAACTAGCTTATGACATTCACACAGTGGGCATGTCCTCTAAACTAGTTTATGACATTCCCGCAGTGGGCATGTCCTCTTAACTAGCTTATGACATACCCACAGTGGGCATGTCTTCTAAACTAGCTTATGACATTTACACATTGGGCATGTCCTACAAACCAGCTTATGACATTCACACAGTGGGCGTGTCCTCAAACTATCTTATGACATTCACACAGTGGGCATGTCCTCTAAACTAGCTTATGACATTCCCACAGTGGGCATGTCCTCTAAACTAGCTTACGACATTCACACAGTGGGCATGTCCTATAAACTAGCTTATGACGTTCACACTCTACAAATTTACAGAACCTGTTTTCAGCCCCCTTCGACTGTTATCTAGTCACACAGAAAGTCATAATGCTGAGTAAAAGAGAAAACACAATACACTGCTTCCAGAAATTTGAATGAGCTAATTTAATGGTAAAATACCAACCAGTAAGAGCTTTTGTTTGCTAACAAATGCAAGGAACATCATTAAACTAATTTCAAAATGATCCAGAAGGAATATATACACTTTCTTTGAAAGATTAAAATGGTTTGCAAGCTCTGATGAAAAAATTAAGTTCCATAAATACACAAGAAGATAAAACATTAAAAAACTGTTAAGATGTAAATCTACCCTATAAAATTTTGATGGAAATGATATGTTTAAAAACACCAAAATAGGCAATAATGCCTTAATTTTTTTGCCTTTCTTTTAAGTTTACACTTGAAATTTGCAACTTCATTTATAACTTGTCTTTTATATGCCTTCAACAATACCTGCCACAGCTATTAACAGCAGTGTAATATTGTTTCTACATCTTCCATTTTAACAGGTGGGATAGCTGTGATCAAGCCATGTGACTGTTTTTTCCATTTTGATGGCAATGTCTGTAGCTTGCATCAAGTTGGAAATAATTAAAGGCATTTTTGCAGAAGGACCTTACATTCATATACAGCACATTATATGGGAACAATGGATGAATTATCTGACAGATCTTCCTAAAACTGAAAATAGGAGTACAACAGAAAGGAAACTCAGATGTTCTTGGATTACCCCATTATGGAGGAAAGAGGTCCAAAATCCCCTAAGGTCTACTTTTGACATTTGCTTGTTTGTCTAGTAAGGATATGTGAATGTCTTCAAACCTGAAAAACATATCTAGGTAGATACGTTGAAAAAAAAGAGCATTTGTACTATTATATAAAAACTCAGATGAGGTATTATACATTATGAATGTATATGATACAGGAAAATAAAGGATTATCTCATGAGTACATAAGACATAGCCAGGAAAATATTACTAGATTAAGTAAAACAAGCATTGATGAAAATAATTACAAATAAACTGAGTATGGCCAATGACCTATAGATTTGAGAAAATAACATGACAAACCAGGAAGTATAAAAAGAAATGTGTAAGAGTTAGTAGCAGTAGAATGTTAATCAGTCACATCCATGAATTATTCCAGTATGTTAAGACAAATTACAGTAATTCTAACAATCATGAAAAGTACATTCTTAAAACCTCATAATATTCCCATGAATAACATGAAGCACACAGTTATAATCTGACTGCATTGTGTGCATCTTTAAACTGAGGCCTGTCTATCTTTATCAATCAGTAGAGCTCTGCTATTCTGAATGAAACCATTTTATATCATTGAGCAGCCTCATTTATTATTTTTATGTGTAAACTGGGTCACCTCGGAGAAATCATCTCAGACATTGTGAAATGGGATTCTAGCTCTGCCAAGTACCTGCATTTTGAACATTGTGGTATGGCATTCTAGTTATGTCAGCAGCCTGGATTTCAAATATTATGGTACAGGATTCTAGTTCTTTCCATGGCCTGTATTTCAGACATTGTAGTATGAGATTCTAGTTCTATCCGTGGCCTGTATTTCGAACACTGTAGTATGGGGTTATAATTTTTGTCAGTGCATCTCAAACATTATGGTATGGGATTCTGGCTCTGTCAGTGGCCTGTATTTCAAATATTATGGTACATGATTCTAATTCTGTTAGTGGTCTTTGTAATGTTCTCTCCTGGAATGAGATTCTAGTTCTGTCAGTGACCTTTATTATATTGTCATTTGGTATGCAAGTCTAGTTCTTTTAGTGACTTTTCTAATATTCTCACAAGGCATAAGATTCTTGTTCTGTCAGTGGCCTTTGTAATATTTTCATGTGGTACAGGATTCTAGCTCTGTCATTGAGCTTTGTAATATTCTCATGTGGTACAGGATTCCAACTTTGTCATTGAGCTTTGTAATATTTTCATGCGGTACAGGATTCTAGCTCTGTCATTGACCTTTGTAGTATTCTCATGGGGTACAGGATTCTAGCTCTGTCATTGACCTTTGTACTATTCTCATGGGGTGCAGGATTCTAGCTCTGTCATTGAGCTTTGTAATATTCTCATGGGGTATAGGATTCTAGCTCTGTCATTGACCTTTGTAATATTCTCATGGGGTACAGGATTCTAGCTCTGTCATTGACCTTTGTAATACTCTCATGTGGTGCAGGATTCTAGCTCTGTCATTGACCTTTGTAATATTCTCATGGGGTAAATTCTAATTCTGTCATTGAACTTTGCAATATCCTCATGGGGTGCAGGATTTTAGCTCTGTCATTGACCTTTGTAATATTTTCATGGGGTGCAGGATTTTAGCTCTGCCATTGACCTTTGTAATATTCTCATGGGGTGGATTCAGCGTCTGTCATTGAGCTTTGCAATATCCTCATGGGGTGCAGGTTTCTAGCTCTGTCATTGACCTTTGTAATATTCTCATGGGGTGGATTCTACTTCTGTCATTGACCTTTGTAATATTCTCATGGGGTGCATGATTCTAGTTCTGTCTGTGACCTTTGTGATATTCTCATGGGGTGCAGGATTCTAGCTCTGTCAGCAGCCTGAATTTTCACACTAGGATCCATTTGCACTGCAGTTGAAATAGGTAACATTAAAATACAGCACTAACTCTTAACGTACATGGACTTACTTATACAATATATAAAATAGCTTTTAGAACTGTCTTACAAATTCTATCCAGGGAAGATGAACACCTGTTAGAAAATACTTTGTAAATACAGTTATACTGTAAATCCCAATTACTAAGAAAAATATTGTATATACTTACCTATTACTAACTGATTCTTGGTAGCCCAAACATACTTAGCAACATCTCCCTCTGAAGGTACCATTGCATCTATATACCTTTTCATACTTCTTTGCTCAAGAATTCTCGATCTCTTAATGCTGAAACATTAGGACTGCAGAAATTACCTCTTATATATTAACCTTTTTGGACAAAGTCATGTAAACTTTGTCATTCTTCATCAGAAAAAATGGGTGTAACAAAAAATAAATATTAAGATCAATACAAAAAAATGGAATGAAGCAAAATGGAAACATGATAGTTCATAAACTAACAAATCAAATCAAGTATCTGAAACGGTACTATAAAAGCATAACATGGCAGAATAAAGAACAGTTTTGCAACTAGGAGATAACTATACTAATAATTAAAAAAGGAGACGAATGCCCGTCAATGCATTGCAATATCAGTTCTAAGAATGGTGGAGATGATTTGCTCTTTCTACTGGATCAAAGCAATTACTGCAATCAAATTTCTCCCCATGCTCCTGAAAGTAATCTTTCCATCCAGCTATCCATTTTCTGAACTGGTTGTGTAGGTGGTGATTGTGTTGGTAGTAAGTTGACAAGGACAGACCAAGATTTTATGCAAGCAATAATGCCTGACAGGGTGTGTGTTAATGCCCGCCCATGGATGTTATGAGGCCCCGATGCTGCAGGCGGACGGCTTCTACACCCCTGGAAGAGTGTTAATTATACATTAACACACACCCTGGAGGGCATTATTGTGCTTAGAGAATGGGGGCTCTGTAAAATTGTTGTTTTACTTGCTTATTTTTTTAAGGTATATAACTTTAGCACTTTTGATATAAAACAAATACATGATTATTTATTAAGTAAAGGTTGTTCCTTTGTACCAGAAAATGAGCTGAAATTACTAATATACTACGTGAATTAAAAATATATATTAGAAAATTGAATTTAAATATGTTGTTTGTATCTAATCAAGACTTTTTAACAATGATTTGTGAATACTGTGTATTTATAATCCCCTTCTTCATCCAGCATTGCAGATATTTGAGCAAATGTGTGAAATAGATATTTGTTATATGTTACAACATTAACCATTGTGTAAATGGTATTATGCTATGACTGGCCTTTAGTATTCAAAAATGTGCACGCTGATTGGCCAGCCAAACCAGTGTGCCCACTGTAAATCCCACAATATACCAACAGAAAAAGTCCCAGTTACCTGGACTTCTTTCCGTTCATATATTCCAAAACTTTAATTTTTTTTTCAACAAAAATTAAAAAAAAAAAAAACTATAGTCCATACTCCGGACATACCCGAGAGGCAGCATGGAGGAAATGCAAAGAAAATCAGGTACGTTATTTAAAACTAAAGACACATACCTGATTTTCTTTGCATTTCCTCCATTCTGTCTCTCTCTCTCCTACCCCTAAAGTAGCCCAGACTTTTTTTTAATAATAAAAAAAAGAAAAGAAAACAAAAATGGAGTACTGGAGACTTTTTTTTCTCCGTTGCTTCCTTTTCAAAGCATCAATGTACTGGGTATGCATGGGAACTCAAGTCCCATATGCATGTGCAGTACATCAAAACAACACAGCAGTATACCACTAGCAGCGGAAGAAAAGTAATGTGCCATTATACAAAGACATTATTTAAGAAAAGTATTTTTTTCTTAAATAATGTCATTGTATAATAGCAATAACCGACTTTGTGGTTGTGGTATATTGAAATTTACCCACAGTTGGCTTTATTTAATCACTCGGGCTTCACCCTCATGATTAAACCACACCAACCATGGGCAAATCTTCAATATACCACACCACGTCATTGGTTATTGCTTAATGATCTGACATCTATTTAAAGGGAAATAATGAGATTTGTACATCTGGTAATGTAAGATTTATGAGGCCAGATAAGGGAGATGATTGGTAATTATGGCTCAACTTGACTATGTACAGAGAATGCATAATATTCTGTTTGAAGTTGCATATAGTGATTCATCTCAGAATGAAATTCCCATTTCTTATAGAAAAATAGATGATATTTTATATGATATAGTAATGCAAGAGCAAATCAGCCCTGGAGATTATAGCTCTTATGTATAGAGAAATATTTAATTGCTACAACATTTGGGGTAACTAAAATACAAAAAAATGTATAGGCTCTACCATTTAGACAAATTATGGATGCAAGCATCTCAAAAGCATAACTTTATCGAGAAATGCCTAGATTATTATCTTAAAAAGGAATACAGCATGTTGAATACCAAAGTAAAGATTCATGGGATTTTTTCAATGACTGTAATCAAGTAGATAATATAGAAAATGTTACATTTTAACAATAGATGTGAAAGATATTTTTACAACTATGCCACACATGATAGGATTGAATTGGTTTTCAGATTTGTTGACAAATAATATAGAGCAAGCTCAGAATAAAATTAATGCTTATGTTTAATTCATGACAGTAAAACAAGTATTGATGCTTGATTTGTATATCTAATTGGTTTGAGCTTGTGATTGGCTGATTTTATCACGTTTTTTAAATGTATAATATTTAATTATGTTTTATGGCATTTCTTTGTTCTAATAAAGTTCCATAAATTAGGAATGAAAGTGCTTAACTTTGTTAATGAAAGTTTTTTTGGTTTACTTGGCCGTGTGTCGTTTGTGCACTACAGCAAGTTTTATTTCAAGTATAACTAATAAAAGTAGTGCTTAATAACACTTATATTTACTTTGAAGGCCAGTATTTATACCAAGAGAAAGGTGTTGGCATGGGAGCAGCCTGTGACCCACTTTATGCCAACATAGTTATGAGAGAATGGGAAAACAAATATTTAATACTAAAAATGGTTCAGCGTGATGTCTGTATGCATGATACCTGGATGATATCCTCATTATGTGGATTGATAACATAGAGAATATCTCCAAATTCATTGAGTATATAAATCAGACTACAACATTTTTAAAATTTACATATAATATGGATGAACATTCAATACCATATTTAGATGTATTGATATATATATATAGAAAGGCTAGTTACTCTAATTCTTTCTAGCACTTAACTAGCTGTCAGCCCCCACAGCAAAAACAAGTGGTAATAAAAGGACAGATGGTGAGTGTAGCTAAGATGGTCTCATTATATGATGGTATTATAAAGGAATGCCAACTATTAAGGATTATTTTTCTTAATAGAGGTTATCCATTACCTCTAAGTAATTCAATTATGGATGAAGTTATTTCAAAGACAGAAAAAGGGTTTTATATTCCATTGCTAGCTTATAGATCAAATGTGGGAAAAGAAAAGGCTTTGGGAGACAAATATAAGAAATGATGAGTAAATTATAGAAAACACTAATAACATTTTAGGTGGTGATAATGACCAACTTTAATTCTATATCCTTTTAAGAATGTCAGAGTAAAATTGGATAATGTCTACACTTGCCTTGATTTTACAGTATAAAGTAGAGTGACTGTGCAAAGTAGCATACCTTTTCTTAAGGTCCACTGAGTGGTTTCTATTCCTCTTGCACTTCACAGTGAGTGTCTGCAGAGTTCATTTAACCATTGGCTAGCCTTCTCCTTCCCTGTAGTCTTTACCCCTCCCTCCTCCAGCTCTTGTTCTGTATTGGATAGCCTGAGGTAATTTAAACCCAGGGTGCCATTTTGTTTTTTTTTGTTTCAAATCCCACAGCAGATGTTTGTCTCCCCTGGTGTGTAATCATCCCCCTGTACGTTTTTGCATTCAAGGTATGCTGTACATTGTGGTTTAATACATAATTCTTTAGTACAACAGCTTATACTATCTGTTTCTGTTATTTTTAACACTACAGGATGTCTTTAGATAATTCTGCTTAATGTTCTGTTTTCCTTGTTTACTGTTATAGAGCCAGAAGGGCTATTTCACATGTTGCATTTAACTGCTCTGTCTAACTGCATTGACTAGTGTTTAAATATATTGAAAGTGTATCTTGCTTAGTTTAATAGAGAACTGCTTTATATATTATTTACATTTTATTTTTGTATGTTGCCATAAGAAAAGATTTTATGTTATCAGATACTGAATCAGGAATAACCATTACCTGATGTTTTTGTTACTGACTATTGCTAAACCAAGTCCAATCTGACTGGTCACACAGTATGTGCTGCCTTAACCTAATGATCTCTTACATTTTTCTTCTATTTTTCTTTCAGTAATCCAAACCACCCATCAGGTCAAGCGGGTCTCTGCCTCCCCATATCAAGCAGTGGAAATTTCAAACTTCTCTCTTGAGCACTGGGCACCCACAAACACTTGTCCTACAACAAAAGAGACTAAACACTAATGCAGATGCTTAGCTTTCAAGTAAAACAGTAAGACAGTAAAATACCTTACCTGCATTAAAATAAACAAATGTTGGTGAGTGTATTAGTACATTCTGCTGAATAGTTCCTTACTCAAACCACTGTACTGATGAGTAGATCACCAGGAAGAAACAGCTGTATAATGCTCTCCAGTTAGTGCCCCCCCCACAAACTAAAGTGTATTTTTTTTTGAGAAATACTCAAATCTATAAAATAGCATTTCATTTCCTCTCCTGTTTCATCTGTAACTAACCCCAGCTTTAATTCTATATCCTTTTAAGATGTCAGAAAATTATATTCTGTGCCTATAATGTAGTCTATAACTTAGTGCAAACATACAGTTTAAAACACAGTTAAAAATTCAGTTTAAAATTCAGTTTAACATATAACAATTTAAGCTAACACTACATACTTACCAAAGCCTGCAGAAACACTTGGAATCAGTGTTGGCCCACTCCGCTCACCCTCAATGTGCTCGGGCATGGTCCGCTCCCCTCCCTGCCCACAATTACCACCCGCCCCCACTACTTCTACCTTTATTCTTACACCTAATCACCTGACCAGTAGTCCAATCCCTAATTCCCTAATAAATATCCCAACCCACTCATCCTATCTCCCCCCACCCTCCAATCTAGTTACATCCCACACTGATTCCACTCCCAACAACATATTCCCAGACAACACACCTCCACTCTCACACACAACCAACCAGGAATCCTAGTTGTATTACTCACTCAAAGTAGTATCATGTTACCCACACTCACATCCCAATCACTAGCTGTACTATTTCTAACCTTCCTAACTTCCTTACAAACAGATCTACCACTGCACAACTACTCCTATCACACTACCCACACTAGCCCACTCTCTCAAACCGACTCATACATCTACATCTGCCCCACAATCATAAATCTTACAACTATATATTACTCACTAACAAAAATGACACCATCTCACCACACTAAGAAAAACACACATAGACCAAGCTCACAAACAATTAATATAAAAAACACATACTGACACCCCTACAAACTCTGCTAACGTCTGGTGACATTCACCCAAATCCAGGTCCCCTCTCAGCCAGACAAGCATCTGACCTGCTGATCCTAAATCTCAACATAAGATGTATTACCAACAAGCTAACAGACCTACATGCATTCATAGCCCACTACAACCCTGATGTACTCACCATTACAGAGACCTGGCTTAAACCTAGTATCCAAGATGAAGACTTTCTCCCCCCAGGGTATAATATACTTAGATCTGATAGAACAAACAGGAAAGGAGGAGGAGTAGCCATTCTCTTTAAAAACACCTTTAACCTCCAGCTCCTGCACACCACCCACTTTTCAAAATGCTGAAGTCCTATTTTCTGTCCTATCCATAAGAAACACCAAGAAGATCAATATAATATGCTGCTACATACCTCCAGGCAACAACTCAATCATAATAGAAGACATCCTACACGGGACAAAGGACAATCTACCTCAGGAAACAATCCTACTAGGAGACCTTAACACTGACTGAGCAGCCTGTAACTCCCAGCAGCCCCTCTACACATATCAATCTATATGGGTTCTCTCAACTAATTGAAGAACCAACTAGAATAGATAAGAAAACAAAGAAAGAATCCATACTGGACTGAACACTAACCAACTATCCCAAACAAAACTACACATTAGGCTGTCTCACAGATGACCTAAGTGATCATCTCCCCACCTTCCTACTCCACAAACACTCCAATAACCCCAAACTAGTAGTCTACAAACTCGTACGAGATGACCATAGCCTTACCTCACAATACCTAAATACTGTCTTAAGCCACTGCAACTGGGAACTACTACAGACACTTGGGTTAGACCATACAGTAGACTACTTCAATACTACCTTCTTTAACATCCTTAACAGTCTAGCTCCCAGCAGAAAGATCAGAGTTAAAGCCAACTATGCACCCTGGCTAAGCAGGGACACCAGAGCCTTACTAAAAGCCAGAGATAAAGCCTGGAAAAGCTGGAAAACTAAAAAAACTAGCTACAGGCAATACTATCAACAGCTTAGAAACAAGGCCAAGGCTGAATCCAAAATAAACAAACAAAACTATTTTCTTAGTGCCCAAAGGAACTATCCAAATAATCCACAACAATTCTGGCTTGCCATTAACTCCCTACTAAAGCCAGGTAAAACCACTACTCCAGCACCCAGCTCTAGTAATGATACCCTAGACATAGCTTCTCAATTTAATAATCATTTTACTAAATCCATCTTAGCCCTGTCCAGTCAAATAACCAATTACAGTCTACCTCAATCACAACCCAACCTATCCCACATCACCCTCTCTTTCAGCCTATCACCAGTGCCCACCTCAACTATCAAAAAACTCCTAAAACTAAAGCCAACCACATTGGCAGCTGATAATATACCTGCTGCATACTTAAAAATGGCTAGTAACTCCCTGTCATTTCCTGTCTCCATCCTAATCAACTGCTCCATACTAGAATCCTACATACCCACACTCTGAAAAGTATCTCACATCATTCCTCTCCATAAAGAAGGTAACTCCTACGAATTCTCCAACTACTGACGTATTGCCATCCTTTGCCCCCTATCCAAAATTCTTGAGAAATGCATCCACTTGCAAGTGGTGACATTTCTTAACACACACAATCTACTATCTACCACACAACATGGTTTCCATGCACATCACAGCACTACCACAGCCCTTCTATCCTTCACTAATCATATAAACCTTCACAGGAAGGATAGCAAATATGTATCAGCCATTTCCTAGACCTCTCAAAAGCATTTGATATGGTCTCCCACTCCATTCTACTAGACTCACTAACATCATTATCCTTCACCTCATCTACTATAGCCTGGTTCAGAAGCTACCTATCTGACAGGCAACAATCAGTCCAGTGGTAAGGAACTTTGTCTACACAACTTCCAACCACCATAGGCGTCCCAAAGGGCTCTATACTGGGCCCACTATTGTTCTCTATTTTCACAAATAACCTCAATAGCTCTACACAACATGCCACACTCATACAGTATGCGGATGATTAAACCCTGATCTGCTCTGCCTCATCTCCCTCCACCCTACATACACTCACTCAAGATACCTTTAACTCAGTAGAAAAATGGATATCAGGTATCCAACTAATTCTAAATCCCAAAAAGACAAAACTGTTACTATTTAACCCCAATAGATAAAATAACTCTCTCTTTACCATAACATCTAAGGACGGCACCACCATCTCCCCTTCTAACCACACCAAACTTCTGGGCATTGAAATAGACAATAATCTCCACTTTGATGTTCACATCTCACATACTATAAAACTAGTACACAAAAAGCTAGGCTTCCTATACAGGCATAAATCCTTTCTCTCACAAAAAGCAAGAGTCACTCTTGCACAAAGCCACCTCCTCTCAACTCTATTATACGCAGCACCAATCTTTACCCAAATCAGACAATGTGACCTAGACAAACTAGAATCATGCTACAATAAAATAGCTAAGTTTGCTACTAACTCAGCCTATAGAACCCATCACTGTACTGCACTAAAAAAACTAAAATGGCTTGAGCTGCCACAGCTACTTAACTATCACCAACCGGGCACAGCCTACAATATTCTCAAATATCCTGAAAAAAAACCTCATTATCCAACCTACTTACTGTCTATACTGCAAACGGGTACCTAAGATCTAGTGAAAAATCTCTCCTCTCCATCACCAAGACTAACAATAATGCAGGGAAAGCGCTCGACTCCCACTCCATTGTCAGAAATTGGAACTCTCTTCCCCTATCCGTGTCCACTGCCCCTCCACATCCATATTCAAAAACTCCCTCAAATCACATCTTCTTAGTACCTGGTTATGCCCTTGTATCACATAACCCTACTCACACTGCTATTAACTCCCCAAACTCCTCTCTGATCACATGCAGGATCTCTGATCCCCTGTAGGCTTGGTCATCTAAAAGGGTACTTTTTAAATGTAGAATATTACTTGATATATTTTCTTCTCTTACCAATGTATAACTGACATTGTCTTTTTACCTATGTTCTATATCTTCTTTTACCTGGAGTGTTTTATTAATTTCCTGTTATATTACTATGCTCAACATACATGATGTAACCTGTTTTGTGCAGTATGCTGGATATACTGTAACTGACATTGTCTTTTATCTATGTTTTATATCTTCTTTTACCTAAAGTGTTTTACTAATTTCTTGTTGTATTACTATGCTCAGCATACACAATGTAACCTGGTTTGTGTATTATGCTGGATGTACTGTATTTGTATAACTTGATGTTGGAGCTTTTTTTCCCGGGCCTCCGCTAAAAATGGACCTGGTCCAGTCAGAATTTCCTTGTTAACAAATGTAAAATAAATAAAATAATAATTAAAATTAAATACAAAATGTAATATATGTTTTTTTACTTCCTATTCATTGGCCACTGAGTGTATATGTGGTATTATGAGCAAAAATTGACAGTTAATTAATATGGTAAACTGGGTAACAAACCCTAGATCATCTGTTTAAGGGTTAATAGTTTTAGAAATATTTTACAAAATCTTTGAGATAAAAATAAAGATATTCCCCTGGATTCAATAAATCTCCGTACAAGAATAAAACTATTCTTGCATGGAGTGGATCTTGCCTGTGCAGCATAGCAGCGCACCTTGCATATTCATGAAGGCATGCTACTGTATAACCTACATGGACATGCTCCATGAATGAGTGCAGGAGGTGTGTTACAGCAGTGCCCGCACATGTAACATGCCCCCTGCACTCATAAAGTGCCGTTATGGCACTTTGAAATGTAAACAACAGTGTTCAAGGACATACCACACAACTGTACAGATATTTGCAGAATGTCTAGAGTTTTGCCTCACATATCTGGCTAATGAAGGCTAAAATAATATATAATGACAGACATTTGAGTTACAGACTTCAGACACTTCAGAAAATTCAAATGCAAAACCTGTTATTCTATCAACTTTAAAGATGTGTAAGAGAAAATTTCAAAATCGTTTCTATTTTTGTTCCTTTGTCCCCACATTACTTATGGCTTTGTCCAGATTTCTTGTTCAAAGAGGTTGGAGGTATGTGCATACCCCTAAAGTGGGAAAAAGTTAAAATCCATGTTAATTTTTTTTTCTATCATCTCAAGTAAAGTTTAAGCGTAGCTGAGCGGGTATGCGCATCCCGCAGCTGTTCTTAGCATAGCTTAAATATCCCAAGGAGCTAAATAGAAATATGCAGCTAAAATTATCAAAGTGAGATAGTGTAGTGGTTAGAGCTTCCAATTTGTATGCAGGCATTCATGGTTCAAGCCCCAATGAAAGCTGTTAACTTTTACATATAAAAGCAGTATTAAAAGTCTTATGTTTTATTAAATGAGGTAGTAAATAATATTCATCAATTAGGGTAGTGTAGCAAGTCTAAAATTGAGGTGTCAGTCCAGAAATGCTGTGAAACCCCCATTTAAATACAAGTGCCCCATACAGTATAGTCATATAAGAATAAATGTAAATGAAAGCACTTAGGGGGGTGTCATGGAAGGTAAACTTAAATTATAATATGCACGTAATGATGAATGAACCCCATACACCTTATGGTCTATAAAATTAAATTTGAGCAATGCTAACTAGAGCTCAGCTCTGCTTAACTGGTATAAGCATTGCTTAAATATAAATGCTAAGCAATGAGTAGCCCAGCTAAGCAGATTTGCGCATTGGTAAGCAGTGCTCAACATCTGACCCTTTAAGCACTGCCAACCTTAGCTAAGCAGGTTTGCCCATCACTTATCTTAGCTTAGCATATTCAAAAACAGTCCAATGACTGCAAAGGGCAGGAAATCAGCCCTATTTAAACCTTGCAGGTGGGAATACAGCCCATAACCAGTTGTAGCTCACCACTGCAGGCACTATGGCTGGAGTTGTTGAGGGATCGTGCTTTTGGGTGCAACACTGGGGCATTCAGGAGTTTGAGGTCATAGTTGGACTCCTATTGAAAGATCATGAAGGGAGACTGCTGCTGGGCTAGTACCAGGGCTCCCAATACAAAGCAGAGGCCTGGGACCATCTGCATGTGATCTCACCAGTGCCACTGGCATTTGGACTGGTAAGCAGGTCCGGCATAATTTTGCTGACCTCAAGCAAAGGCAGAGGGAGCTCTTGTTCCAGTGGGTCTAAGATGCATGGGCAAAGAATGTCCCAGATGTGTGTAAGTATCAGTATTAATTAGTGTTTGCCAAAATCCAGCCTGTGTATGTGATGTTTAGGTATGCATAAATGTTCCTCTATTTCCTGTACAGCTGCAGAAGGGCCGCGAACATGGATGCCCATGGCACAAGGTTGCTAAGGCTACCAGTAGGTTAAAATGTGTATTATCTGTAATGAATAAATGAGACATTAGCAGAGTAATACTGACATACAGGGTATATATCAATAATCAGTACCCTTCAATAAAACTAAAAATCCCAGACTGTTGTGTTTACTTTGGTATGTGGTGGTATGAATCACAGGTTCTGCACAGCAACTATGGCTCTGACAGCATTAATCAATTGAAGCTCATCTGACAAATTTGTGGAGTTGTACAACAAGAGATTAACTATGTGAAATGTTCCATGCACCGATCACTAAATAGTAATGTTGTGTTAACCATTATTTCCAGATTGCAATATGTCAAAGTAGTAATACACAGTACAAGAACTATCTGGCATGCATGAATGTCAGAATTACAGTCAGATTGTCCAAACAGGAGAGTATTAGGCAGAAAAAAAGTAAAGCAAAGAACAGTGGTTTCCCGATAGCTCATTATGATGAAACACAACCTTTTTGCACAAACAGGCATGGTTTGAATCCCGTGAGTGGTAGTAAGCTGTATGCATAATTTCACCAAGGAATATGTGAATATGTGTAGAAGCAGTCAGGTAGTGTTAGATATTTCCTCCACAGGTCTGTCAGGTAAGGAAATATTTATACTGGCTGTACTTATACACTGTATACAACACCCACTGTCCAACCCCAAGGCTGCAAATGACAGCAAGAGAAGTACATACACTAAGTAGTCTCCTCCGATATATGTCCCTCAAGTGTCACGCTGTCAAGGCTACTGGTCACTGCTGACAACACCCAGGGTGACAGAAATCAAGGTGGAGTAAGGCAGTAGCACACACACCCACAGCATGAGTGCAGGGCATCCCTGTCAGTGTAACATATGTAACCTTGAATATGTGAATATGGGTAGAAGCAGTCAGGTACTGCTAAAAGAAATTTCCTCCACAGGTCTGCCAGTTAAGAAAATCTTTATATTAGCTTTAGAAAGGCATTAGTAATACAGTGTGTACAAACATACCACTGCCCAGACACAGGCCAAAGGTAGATGTAAAGTGAGGTCATACCTGGAGAGTAATGAGTAGAGTAATGATCAATACAGTTATGAACAATTGAAGCCTATACAGTTGTTAATTGACATCTCTCTCTTCCCCCACCCTATCTGCACCAGTAATTTATACACATAAATCAACAGGTATGTTTTTCTTCAAACCTACTCTTGGGACATTTGTCCTATTGTTCTACAAACATTTAATTGTTTGATTATTAATGTACCCTGTTCAAATACTATCATCGGTGGCCTGTTGCTATCAGTGTAACTTGCATGCCGTTATAATGGCCACTGTGGTTCCATATATGCATGCGTTCTGTTTGCTATGCAACCATTTCAAATCTTTTTTATCGGGTCAATTGGAACACCCATGCATGCTGTTATAACTAATCTTGGAATGTGTTGTTCTTGATTAACCAACATATGTTGTAAAACCTCAATACTATAGCATATCTGGGAAGGCCGATCCCAGCAGATCCACCTATCCCACCTCATCTGACCATGGTACCGAGCCCCAGCATGTTTGGGACCCAACCCAAGACCTCCTCGTCTGCTGGTCCTGCACCACCTTTGGGTGGAACTGCCTCAGGGGATGGGGCTCGTCCCCCCTTGGGAGCTGGCAGGGACAGGAAACCATCACCCATAGTCAGATCTGGGGTTTAGTGTGTAGCGAGCTCTGAAAGGAGTTTAGAGATCAACTATGTCAGCTTGAGGGCTGGGTGGCAGATCTTGAGGGTCAGCCTGCCCCTCCTGTTCAACCCCCAGCACAGCCACCTTTGGGGCCGTGAAGGTGCAGTGGTGACTGCCCATGGGTGGGGACCTCAGTCCCACTGTATCCATTTGGGGCCTCATGGGCATCCGATTCCCAACCACCCTCCCTGTCCAAGGTGTTTACCCCCCACATGTGTCATATACCAACCCCTGTCTGCTGTCTTGTCTGTCTTCCTACCCAACTTACCTCCCCAAATATACCTACTATCCTTTCCCAACATCCCACTCTCAGCTTAAAAAAAGGGCATCTGTTCCCCCAAAAAATATTATGCCCCATACATTGCTGTCCACTTCGCACATGTCCACTGGACACATGTAATCTGGTCCAGTTGGCTTGACAACACATTACTGTTGTCCTCACCCCTCCCTCAGGGGTTTGAGTTTCCAAATTCACCACCAAATTATTTAGACATTCACAGCTGTTGCTGTTGAAGAAATGGACATCTATGGACCTTCCCTACACCCGTCCTGCACATCCCTAGCTATCTTTCATATTGTTTTCCCCTCTGTATACCCCTTTTTTCACCACTTTCCTATCACCCATTTTTCTTTTCTTTTAAAGAAATTAGCACGGGGGTAAGCGGGAGTAAGCAGCAGTAAGCAAGTTTGCTGAGACTACACAGATTAAGCACGTGTATAGTTTAACCATGTGTTGGCATCACTTAGCATCACTCAAACCCCATGCAAACCCACTTACAGCCAGCAACAAAATAACCAGCCCTGTCAAGTTTCAAACACAGGACCCTGTATACCATACTCAAAGCAATGCACCACTATATCATCTGAGCTATAATATTGAATGCTGCTTTTTCACATATATCATTGAGTACAGGTATAGAATATAGGGGAAAACACTGTGAAATCAGTCATGTTTTAGTATATATAAATATACACATATAGATGTGTATGGTGAGAGATAAATATGAAAAAGTATATACATCAGATATATCGAAATATACATATAAAACAAATACATATAGAATATATACATATATATTTTTATATAACTATATATATATATATATATATATATATATATATATATATATATATATATATATATATATATATATATATATATATATATATATTATATATATGATCATAACATATAGTGGAGTCATGCCTCAGCACCATACCTCTCCACCTCTTAGTGCAAGAATTCTGGACAAAGGCTGTCAAAATGGGGGGCAATGGGCCAAGACTAGGGACATAATGTAAGTACTGCAGTTATAAATGTAGAATGTTGCTACATTAACAGGATTTTGTGTCAGCATACATGTTCTGCAGGATGTGAGTTCTGAAACTGAAATGTATGTCATCATTTACTGACACAAATCCTCACATCATCACAGTGATTTACCAGAGAAATGAAAATAATGATTCTGTGGAACAGACTGGAAATATGAGCAAGAAACCTGGACAGTCTGAAACAATCAGGCCAGTCGAGAGGTATGCTCAGAACCCCTTAGTGCAACAAATCTGGACCAAACCTGACAAAGGGGGGGGTAAAGCCATGAAACTGGGGACATATCCCAAACACTGGAGTAGATAAGGTGACACAGTTGATGCAATAACCCCCTCCTGTCTGTTCTAACATATATTGACTGGAATAGCCCAAGTCCAAAACCCAATGACTTCCCAATAGTTAGTGACATAAATCTTCACATCATCCCACTGATGTGTCAGAAATACACAACACTTATGGGGGCCAGGCAACAGTACATCTGACAAATATTTGGACATAACATCACAGTAGGGAAACTACACTGAGCTGCTAAACATGCACCAAGCACTGTCTAAACTACAGGCAGACTGACACAACACTAACCCAATTTTGCTATGGGGGAATACTCATGTAATTGCAAATATATCAGGGACTACAGGGATGTAACAGCACTGACAAACATACCCATAACCAATCTCACCACAATCACAGTGACATACTGGAAAGCCAAATGAACAGTATAGTATATGGACTGTGTGAACAACATTCATCATCATGTTTGCCCCTCACACACTACACCTACATATATACTGTCCCAATTCATAGTGTAGTCTGATGCCTGACTGTGGTATGGGACATGTCTCAGTCTGCCACTACAAAGATATACAGCTGACAGAACACCAGAAACTGGAGCAGCATGCAAAGTCAGATAGAAAAGGACCCATAACACTTACATCTATCCCCCTCCCTACACAGGCCAAATAACACATTCACAATACACTGCTACACATTCCTGACAGTCTGTCAACAACAATCAGAAATACACAGACCTCTCAACTGTACAGAGTCCCACAGAATGCCCAGGCATTGTCCTCATATATAAGGCATCTTACACATTCCATGTTTGGCAGTCTGATACATCACTGGGATGATATCAGGAATGAGGTCACTATATAATGATCTACCATACCTATCCACCTCTTACTGCATGACATCCGGTCAAAGCCTGACATACTTGGGGGGGCAGAGGCGGAAACACAGGAGCATTATTGACACATTGCTGTTATAAACTGAGAAAGCTGCTGGTGTAACAGGGTTTGTTGTAACATATCTGTTCTGAGGGATATGAAGTCAGAAGCATATATGGAAGTTACCATCTACTGACTGCAATCTTCAGAGTATGCTACTGAATTTCCAAGGGCAAAAAATGTGTGAGTAATGCACCAAATATAAGAGTCCAAACTCTGGCCAGTCTGCGGATAGCCCTACAGTTGAGAGTTATGTCAACCACATAAACTGTCAGACTTAAAATCACCCAGAGCAGCCATATCCACACAAACCCTGACAAACTAGCATTACTTCAACTGTATAACAGCAAAACTTACATTCTGTCCCTATATGTAGAACATTCTCCCCCAGTTTGTTGGTCTGTATCTACAGTGTATATTGTAAGAGGTATTTCCAACTACCCTCTGTGATGCTGTTTGTCACACACCTTCATGAAGTCCTTCTCACACGCAAGGAAAAGGGGCAATGCCCACATGAAGTACTCAGTTATAGGAGTGTGTTTCCATGCTATTGTGTATAGGAAGGATGCCACATCTGTTCTACATGCAATTACCAAGTAGGGGACTCCAATTGGTGCACAGGCCATCAGCTGCTCATGAGCATTACCTACAAAAGGCAAGCTGCTGCCTATGCAGAACAGATGCATATCCTACATCTGTCTCAGAGAGAGAGAGAGAAACAAACAGACACACACACACACACACACACACACACACACACACACACACACACACACACACACACACACACACACACACACACACACTGAAAGTGAAGGATTATACCCACTGAACCGAAAAAAAAACAGGTATGTCAAACAATTAAGCATGTAATGGAATGTAGTAGGGGGGGTATGTAGATGTGGAAAATAGGAAGTTCAAAAAATATTATGTCTCAACAACACTTGCTGTACTGATATATTGCTGATCAGAACCTATGGCTATAGCATCTGGGTATGTCTGCAGTGACATACATCACAGCTCAGGGTCCTGAGTCACCCCAGGAAAGGATGGCTCACATATGACCACTACTGGAGTGTGTGTTGAACAATACTGACTGTGACACTGCTAGGCCAGCTACTGGGATGTCGCAGATATCCATATGTTAATTGTGAATATAACTATGATATACATGTTTGTCTCAGAAATGTGATGGCTGTATACAGGGTATTTGCATACTGAAATACTATTGCAGCTGTGTATGTTGAACTGCATGTGATATACTGAGCTCATACCATTCAACTGTCCAGTGTTATGCACACTGACCATATGTGTGCCTCATATTTGTAGTTATTTAATCAAGAGTTGTGTTATGTCTGGCAAATAATTGGAAACCTGTGAACACTGACATTACAACATCACCTTCTCTTTCTTTTGGCTGTTCCCGTTAAGAGTCACCATAGCAGATCATCTGTCTCCATGTCTTCCAGTCCTCTGCATCTTGCTGTGTCACACCAACTACCTGCATGTCCGCTGTCACAAAATACATACACCTTATCTCAGGCCTTCCTCTTTTCCTCTTACCTGGCAGCCTCATCCTTTCCCAAATAAACTCAGCATACCTCCTCATCACATGTCCAAACCAACATAATCCTGCCACTCTCTGGCTTTGTCCCCAAGCTGTCCAACCTGGGCTGACCTCCTAACATACAAATTCCTAATCCTGTCCACCCTCGTCCCACCCAGTGCAAATCTTAACATCATTAACTCTGCTACGTCCATTTCTGACTCGTGCCTTTTTTTTCAATGCCAATGTCTCCAACCCATATAACATAGGTGGTCTTACTACCCTCTTGTAGACCTTCCCTATCACTCTTAATGGTACTCGGCTGTCACAAATCACTCCTGACACTCTTCTCCACTACCTGCATCCTGCCTATGCTCTCTTCTTCACCTCTCCCTCACACTTGCCATTACTCTGAACTGTTGCTCCCAATTATTTAAACCTTTCCACCTTTGCAAACTGTACTCCCTGTATCCTCACCATTCGTCTATCCTTCCTCACATTAACACACATATATTCTGTCTTAGTCCTGCTGACCATCATTCCTCCCCTCTCTAGATCATACCTCCACCTCTCCAGGGTCTCCTCAACCTGCTCCCTACTGTAACTACAGACCACCATGTTATCCACAAACAGCACAGTCAATGGGGACTCCTGTCTGATCATATCTGTCAACCTGTCCATCCCCATTGCAGATAGGAAAGGGCTCATAGCTGATCCCTGATGTACTCCCACCTCCACCTTAAATGCACCTGTCACTCCCAACCCAGAACTCACTGCTGTCACACTAGCTTTGTACATATCCTGTAGCATTCTTACGGATTCCTCTGCCACTCCTGACCTCCTCATGCAACACCACAACTTTTCTCTAGGCATCCTGTCATATGCTGTCTCTAAGTCCACAAAGATACAACGCAGCTGCTTCTGACCTTCTCTGTATGTCTCCATCAGCACACTCAAAGCAAACATCACATCAGTACTGCTCTTTCCTGGCATTAAACCATACTGCTGATCAGTAATCCTCATCTCCCTTTTTAACCTAGCTTCCACCACCCTTTACCATTACCTCATGCTGTGACTGATCAGTGTTATCCCTCTGTAGTTACTAAACCCTGCACACCACCCTTATTCTCATAATCAATACCCAAACACATTTTATCCACTCCTCACGCATCCTCTCACTTTTCAAGATTACAGTAAACAATCTGGTTAAAAAGACCACTGTTATTTCTTCTAAACACCTCCATGCTTCTCCACAGGTATGTCATCTGGACCAATAGGCTTGCCATTCTTAAATCTCTTCATAGCTATCCTTACTTCCTCCTTGATAATCTGTTGCACTTCCTGATTCACCATACCCACATCATCCAACCTTCTCTCTCTCATTCTCTTCATTCAACAGCCCATCAAAGTCCTGTTTCCACCTGCTCGACACATTCTCCTTGCTTGAGAGTTCACTTCCACCATTACCCTTTATCAGCCCTATTTGCTGCACATCCTTCTTAGCTACATGCCTCTGTCTAGTCAATTGGTACATGTCCTTTTCTCCATCCTTGGTGTCTAACCTTACATACAACCCTTCAGATGCCCCATCCTCAGCCTTTGCCACCACTCTCTTTCGCATGCACCCCATTTCCTTAAATACCTGCCTACTTTCTTCATCTGTCTGACAATCCCACTTATCCTTGGCCAACCTCTTTCTCTGTATACTCACCTGTACTTCCTCATTCCACCACCAGGTCTCCTTGTCCTCCTTCCTCTGTGCAGATGTCACACCAAGCTCCGTTCTACTTATCTCCCTTACTAGCTCAAATGTAGTTACCCAAATATTTGCTAAGTCTTCACTGCCACCCACTGCCTGTCTTAACTCTTCCCTGAACTCAACCTCATAATCACCCTTTATAATCACCCTTTTTCAATATTCACCATTTGATCCATGGTGCTGCCCTCACATGCCTCCCCCTCTTCTTGATCACCAATGTCATCCCACAGACCAACATTCCATGCTGCCTAACTACACGTTCCTCTGTCACCACTTTACAGTTTCCAATCTCCTTCAAATAGGCCCATCTACATAGGAGATAATCCACCTGTGTGCATCTTCCTCCACTCTTGTATGTCACCCTATGTCCCTTGGCCTTGTAAAACTATGTATTCACCACAGCCCTGTCCAACCTCTTTTACAAACTCCACCACCATCTCATCTTCTGCATTCCTTTGCTTAACACCATACCTACCCATCACTTCTGCATCCCCTCTGTCCCCTTCACCAACATGCCCATTGAAATCTGCTCCAACCACCACTCTCACACTCTTGAGTACACTCATCACTACTTCATCCAACCAGTCCAAAGTACGTCTGTCTCATCCATCACACATGCAATTAGCGAAGCATATACACTAACAAGTGTCATCACTACACCATCAATTCCCAGGCTCCTAAACATCACTCTACCCAACACTCTTATCACCTCCACAAACACTCTTGGCATAATGTTCCTTCAGGTTAACCCCTATACCAGTTCCCCTCCCATACACACCATGATAGAACTATTTGTACACACAGCTATACACCCCTTCCATCTGGTCTCTGGCACACACAATATATCGACCTTTCCTATGTCCATCATATCAGCTAGCTCTGTCCCCAAACCAGTTATACTCACATTAGCAGTTCCTACCCTCACTACCACACTCCTAGCCTTTATCCTCTCTGCCTGCTATATGAGCATCGGACATCCTCCAGGGTATGTCTGTGAATGCAAAGCCTACTGTACTATCAAATGACGTACATGTGTTACAGCAATATGAAGAAAGTGTCACTAATTTTGGCTCATAGCCCATCATGTATGTGCGGTGTCCTCTAGATGTCCTGTCCTAACAGGTTGACATGAACGACTGAGCAGCAGGAGTGTAATTACAGTGTGCCATACTGACATAGAACAGAAATGTATAGCAGGTATTACCTGTGCATATGTATGTATGGGTAGGTGTACTTGGCTGCCTTATAACAACTGACATGGGATGTAAAACGTCAGGTAAATAAGCTGTACATGTTGTACATGTGTGTAATCTTAGTATCTGTGCATCCAACAGAGTTACACCTTTACAGCTACTGGTTTTGCATTGTCCTGACACAGACATGGGTACTAGAATAAGCATGAGTATCACGTTGAAATTGGAGAGGTGTCCAACTGTGTTATGACCTTGTGTCCATGCCTACTACAAACAGATATATGACCACCCACATATTTGCATGGCCTCAGCAAGACCTTACTTGTAAAACCCCTCTCCACCAAAATAGAGCAATCCCCTTTGCTGGACAGCAGCAATGCACAAAGCACATAATGGGATACTATATTGGCTGTACAGGGCAAAGTAGGATCATGCACCAACTGGGCAGCATGCCAACCTTTGTCTGAATGAGCATATTAAGTCACAGGTGGATTACTGTAAGGCTAACTATGAGTACAAATTGGACACATCCACTAAGGGCAATCACAAGCCCATCTTCACATATGTCTGCAGTCTCAGAGGCAACAACTCAACCCACCCTGTAATGGTGGTCAATCACACCGCATACACACACACACACACACACACACACACACACACACACACACACACACACACACACACACACACACACACACCACAGCTACAGCCAACCTGCTGCAGACAGGTTTAGGGCAAACATCACACCCCTGGCTCACCATCAGTATAGGTGGATATGCGCATCACACACACCCCTCCCCTCATCATCAAGGTCAGGTGCAAACTGCCTAATCAAAGTTAACAAAAGCAAGTCCCCTTGGGGCCTGATAACATTCCTGTCTGCATCCTACATGAACCCAGGCATGTGCTTCCAGCTCCATTACACACTGTATGCAAGCAAAGCCTGAGCACCACTGACATCCCATCAGCAAGGAGCATGGCCACTATCATCCCTCTACACAAATATCAATGATGAATGGTGGTTTATGCAATGTACTGGCCCTCACTGGGGGGAAGATGACACATCACGACAAGGAGTGCAATGTATGTCCATACAGTGCTGCTAGGTACAGGGGTATGATGTGTTTGTAAGTGGTGGCTAAGATAGGCAATATTGATGTGCTGGCTCTGTAAAGAACTCTGGGCAATGTCTGAGGTCCTGTGATGTGTTTCAGTGTTTATGTCTTCCAGGTGCCATGCACAAGCAACCAACATACACTGCTCCTGAGACAGCAGCCATCACAGAAGCTGTGATAAAACACTATGCTTTTCTTTTTGGACCTGGGTGGCAAAAACTGCAGGACCGGACTACCGTGTGGGATGATCTTGTCAACAGAGTGAACATCTTGGACCAACATGGATGACCGTACGATCAGGTCAAGCATAGAGCAATTGACCTGATACATCATGCCTGGAAAAGGGCTGCTGCTGTAGCGAGGGACCGTACTGCTACTGGTGGGGGTCCAGCCACACAGGCCCCACTTATGGCAACAGAGGAGCTCCTTGCCAACCCTGGGATAGCCCCCACACAACACCAAACACATGAAACATCAGTTGTAGAGATGGGTACCCAGGCAATAGGCGAGGAGCATGCAGGTAAGGGCAAAGTGTACATAATGTAATGAGGTAGCAGTGAAACTGTCTTCTATACAGTCTCTAGATGCATATGTCAGTGCAAAGTGGATTAGTGTGTGAGTTTAGTAATGCACACAAGTGCACATCTATGGTGAAGGACAGCAAATTGTGTAATATCATAGTGTGTACTGTACCTGTGCAGAAACATAGCATTCATCTTGTACCAATGCCATATGTGACTCTACTGAAAATACCTCTCCCTCACAACTACATAGGTCCCTCTGGTCTGCACGTGGGACTGAAGCTGGTAAGTATGGGATTTTCCTGTTGTGGCTCACCAGTACCCCAGGCATGTTAAGGTCATGCATGTGACCATGCACACAACTATTACACTCAGCCGTTGGGCAATATCTGCATGTTCACTTGTGGTGCTGTTTACTGCATTGCATCACGGTGGTCATCATATGGGCCTATTTTCAGGAGATGTCACATATCTGTAGCATACCTCACAAACTGTCATTGCAGTGCAACTGGACAAAGACTTATAAAATGGGGGGGGACATAGGCCAAAACTAGGGTCCTATTGTATAAATTAGTGTTATACAGTGCATATAAATGGTGTACACACCTGTTAGAATGGCAGATATTTGTGATATACAAAAATGAGAGCACAATAGACAAATTCAAAATCTTGCCAACCTGTCATGTGACCTATAACCTGTACAATTCAATTGTAAAGCAAACAAATTTGTTATGGGAACAATTATGACACATAACAATCATACAACAACCTAGATGCATATGTGTGCACAGGCTGAAGCTAATACTGTGTTGACGCAGCTTTTGATATAACTACAGCAGTACAACTTATTGAGTACACACCTACCATCAATTACAGAGACTCTTTGATTAACAGCAAATAACAGACAGCTGTCCTGTCAGGATTATCCTAACATATACTCAGTTGACTGCTACAGCAACAGCCATTATTTGCATAGAGCTGATGAAGCTACTAAGGGACCACATTTTTGAGCTGTATCATCCTGGAGAAGGGTACCTAAACATTTCCACAGCATTGCATATACCATGGAATACAGTGCAGAGAGTCATCAAAAGGTGGTGAAAATATGGGGCTACAGTGACATTGTGAAGGATTGGACATCCCTCCAAATTCTATGAGAATACAAGACCAAAACTGACCAGGGAGGCTGCCAGGAGCCCTACAACAACAGTGAAGAAGTAGCAGGAATCTCCAGCAAGTACTGGGTGTGCATTACATGTGACAACAATCTTCTGTGGTCTCCATATGTCTTGCCTATAGGGTAGGGTTGGAGGATGGCAGCAGTTTCTCATACCAAACAATATCCAGGCCTGAAGAAAGTCTGAAAACAATACATTGGGTCTCCAAAAAGCAAGTGGGAAAATGTGTTATGGTCATATGGGGCCAAGGTTGAACTCTGTTCACAATTCTGACAAGTTTGTATGGCACAATAACACAACTCCACATCACCACAACAACATCACCCCACAGTGAAGCATGATGATGGCAGTGTCCTGCTTTGTAGTTGCTGTTCACAAGCTGGAACTGGGACTGTAGGCAAGTTGGAGGGGATTATGAACAGTTCCAAACACCAGTCCCTTGTGGCTCCAATCATTCTGGTGTCTGCCACATAGCTGTGGATGGAGAGGAATTCCACCTTTCCACAAAACAATGACCCAAACCATACATCCAAATCAACAAAAGGATGGTTTCACCAGAACACATGCAATGTTCTGCACTGGCCCAGCCAGAGCCCGCACCTACATCCAATAGAAAATATGCAGGGTGACCTAAAGAGGGAGTGCACAAGAGATGCCCTTGCAATCTGACATAGTTGGAGGTGTTTTGCAAGGGAGAGTGTACAAACATTGGCAAGTCAAAATGTGCCATGCTGATAGACACATTCCCGAAAGGACTGAATGCTGTGATTAAATCAAAAGGTGCTTTAACTGGGTATTACTTTAAGGGTGTGCACACTCATGCAACCAGCCTATTGTACTAGTTTCATTTACCATATGTTACCCGTAACTGATGTGTATGTTCTTCGGTTGGATTTCACAGGTTGCATGTCACATGAAATGAGGAAAATGCTATGACCTGATTTCTCAGGTCTCATGTGATATATCGCAAAATCCTGGCATGTTAACAGGAGTGCGTACAGTTACTGTATCCACTGCAAGCTTGGGAAGTTGTTTGAGTAAACACCTTTGTTTTAACATACATGTACTGCAGGCTATGCAGTCTGCACCTCAAATTATGACATTAATTAGTGGCACCATTCCACAGGTCATCCAAGTAATGTATCAGACAAACACAGGAGTTATGGGGAACAGACCAAAAATATGAGTCAGATATTTAGACATTCATCAAAACTCTGTACAGTTGGGAGGTATGCTCTGTAGGAGTCACCACAGTGCTATACAGGTGAACAGCAATAATGTTTAAATGGGTGCAGTGTGTGCTATGTGAAGGCCCATCACCTGATAACACCACTCACATATCCCAGAGGTGTATATTAGTAGTAACAGTAAGTGGAAAGGACTGCACTGCATGATGCTGAGGATTTGTCCAGAGTGTGTATGTTATTGTCGAACTGTGTGTTGTGAATGTCCCTAGTTGGCTAATGTGAGGTCTGTGTAATGCCTTTGAGGCACCTCACCTGTGTGTGTGTATGTGTGTGTGTGTGTGTGTGTGTGTGTGTGTGTGTGTGTGTGTGTGTGTGTGTACCAGCAAACCATATAGTGCAGGTAGTAATTTACATATGTTGTATTTTCCTCACAGGTGGACATGGTGGCTGCAGTCCCTCCTGCTCTGATTCTGATGTCAGTGTGTCTGCAGACTCTGACCATAATGATGCTCTTATTGAGGCACAGGTGGGGTTGTCAGGGACTGAATCTGTGCCATCAGTTGGCATCCCACTGTTGTCAACCCCATCCCCGCACACAGTCACAATGCCCACACATACCCTGTCACCAGTGGCCACAGATAATGGACAGTTGGTGGGTGGTGGCATACAACAGGGTAGTGTGGTGACTATAGTGTGTAAAGGTGCAGGCACTAGCCATAGCCAGAATGCTGGCAAGGTCCCACACAGGCAGATGGGCAGTGGTGCTCAGAGGAGGATTGCAGCCCATCATGTCCCTGTTGCAAGTGCCACAGCAGCAGTCACCAGACACATGTTTCTGGCCATCATGGAGGCACAGGCATGTAATGAATGTAACACCAGACATATACACAGGGTCATGGATGAGCACATCCCTGGTGTCCTTGGCAATATTCATGAATTCACTGCAGCCACCCGTGAGCATACTGAGGTCATGGATAGATGGGGGGACAGACCTTGGCATTCCTCGACCTTGGAATATCTGTGCTTGATCATTTGGCAGGAGATGTCCAACAGCCATGTGGATGTAGGGCAGCACCATGATCAGCTGAGGGTCTATGTGGCCATGAAACATTGCATTCCCGTACTTGCAGTACCACCAGCACTACTGAAGGGGGTGTGCTGTCCATGCCACAATGCAGCAGACCCTGGGCACGTGATCCTGGCTGGTCCCAGTGGATCCAGCAGACAGCAGTCACCATCAGGGAGTAGTACTGCATCCGGACTTGGCCCTGGTGGTGCTGATGAGACCCCTGGCAGGACCAGTTCCCATGTCCATGGCCAGAGATGGTGAACTTTACAACCTGTCATGTATGGCTCACAGCTGTCCAAACTACCCCTGTGTTGGGCAGCCACATGGAGTGACGGTGTGCATACAAACACACACACATCACCATCACACAAGTCACCTCCATACATACACACACCACCCCTGCACAGCCCATTTAATGAACACCCCACAGAAACACACACATGATGTCAACAGTGTGGCTCATTATAGGCTTCTGGTAAACCCACACAACACCCTGTGCATATGAGGATACCTGTGCCACATCCCTGCTACCCATACCATCAATGCAGGGACATGCTAATATGGGTCTGATGCACAGGGTGACTTTAATACAGTGTAGCTATTTAATGCTGTGTAAGGTGCTGTCATTTGGCATTTGTAATGGGTACACATCAGAGTGTGTGTGTCCCTTTTCAGCCATAGGACCCTGACACTTATCTGGGTACTCTTAAGTATCGTGGCTTTTGGCGGTCCATTGTCCGTTTCTCTGTGACAAAGGCCAGTGCTCTGCCTCGGGAATGCGGTCTTTCACATCACCTGGGAGGTGTCTTTGCCTTGTATGTTATCCTCAGGTCACCCTTTGAGCATGGTTGTTTGATCAATGAGCTGGGTCTCCACGCCCTTGTGGCTCTGGACAGATGAGTTGAGACCTGAGGATCTTTGTGTCATCTAACCTTGGCCCTATGTAGTAGGCAAAGGTCAATCAGGGGCAGGATACTCCGGGCTGGGTTAGGCTGGTCCGGGATGAGTCAGACGCCTCAGGACACTATCTTTGATATGGCCTATCTTTTTGGTGAGAACTTTCCAGAAGGTGGCGGTGTAGAGTGTGTCCTAACTGGTCCAGAGTTGGGGGTGGCACTGGAATCATTGGTCTGAACCTGCCCTATATGGCCCTGATACAATCTTCTGATGAATGACTATGTCCCTTCATGGGTTTTAGGGCAGTAGCAGAAGGTCTTCCCACTACTTTATTATGCATTTTGTCGAATGAATTAGCTCTATCAACCGGCATTGTCCACTTATAACTTCTTCTGTGCTCAGTGGATTTGATGTGTTTGTCATAGGTAACTCAGTTACCAGTGTGCAGTATGTTGGTAAACATTGGCATTTAAAACCTCCTGTGTTTCTGGCACTGGTCCTCTGGGATATGTTTTCATGGAGTGGTCTCAGTTGCCTGTGTTTTAGGGTGTGAGGACTGGTGTTTTGACATGGCCAGCAACTCTGACCTGTGGTGGGTTGTTTGCACCATACCAGACTGTATCTTGTCTCTTGTGGGGCAACATTTTACGAAGTGGGTTTTCATTGATACTGATAGGGTATTGTATTGAGACGGACATAGCCGTTGTATCTCTGTATGGGCTGCCTTTCCCTCATCAATGGCTTTGGTGACTGTTTTGACTGTTTGGGAAAAGTTTATTCAGTTGATCTAAGTTTAATGAAACCAAACAAGGATGTTTGAAGATCTGAAAATCTCTATGTTCCAAAGTTATTAATGTCTCATAGCAGTTATCTCCATGGCTTTGCAGATAAAGTTTGCAGCAGCTAATGGGCAGTGCTTTCCAGGGTGGGGTCAGCACACTCCTTTGTCGAAGGGGACCACGATTTGCAGTCGCCACCACTGAGTGTAGCTTTGGGTTTAAGTCTATGATTGAACAGCTGTTTCCACACAGTGGGGACAATTCCTTATTGAGTGGGTTGGAGCACACAGAGAGGGACACCGGGCATCCCATTGGGCGCTGTGTTTTGCTCCCAGAGAGCTTTTCTCACTTGGGCGTTGGAGATGTTTGTGGGACTCATGCTCGCTTTTGCACTGAGGCCGTCTTTGGTTTGGGAGGGGAGGGTTTGGGAGGGAACCAATCTTTGCACCTGTTTGCAATAGTTAGGATCAGATCTCTTAGATTCCCAATTCTATTTTCTGATTGACTCTGGGAGTAGTTTCCTGGGAGTTTAACATAGGTAAAGAGTGGTTATGAATAATGTCTGAGTCTTTATTGATTTAGTTCTCAAATTTTTTTTGGATGAATTTCCCAGATGCTTTTATTTTTTTTTATAGTTTTCAGGGTGTCTTTTACCTTTTAAGGATTTTGCTCTATCTTGTAGTAGCTTTTACTAAGGCTTTTAGAGTTTGTTTGCCTTTGGGGTCCACCAGACTGGGCGCTTGCCTTTGTTACAAAGGCTCTGTTTTTCGTTTGGGATTGCCTTATTTGTTTGGGTATTGCAGGGGTCATGCAGCTTTGCAGGTGCTGTGATTCAGACTGTTGTAAATTTTTTTCCCAGAGTTAGGGGCTCCTGGCACCACACCTGGTCTTTAAGGTTGTGAAGTCGGCTTCGAGGATTTGTGATCGGCTTTCAGATTCTCTTGGGGGGTCTTTTTTATTTCAGGTGGAGATTAGTTGTGATCTGATCTCACCTGATTAGGGGTGTATTCGGTGTTGAACTGAGGGGCTGGTATGTTCTGTCCAGCGAGAGTGGTTGTTCACTTTTCTCCTTGAGTGTGAGGTATTTTTAGTTGTTTGTGTGTGGCAGATTTGAATGTTTGATCCTTTTTATAAAGGTCTTTTTCCAGAGAGTATTGTTCCCGTAGTATTATTATATTGAAGTCACTAGTATGATGGTGGTTGGTGATACATTTAGTACCTCTAGTGTTGGTGAGCTACATTTGTGAGGTTCGAAGTTTGCAGGGTGGCCTGTAGTTGTTTACAATTTGTGTTTCAGTCTTGCCTATAAGTTAGGCCACCTGGAGTTTCTCGATGATGGTTGCCGATGTTACATATGTCTCCCCTGGGTGCTTTTGATTGTCCTGGTCATTGGGTCCTTTGCCTGTATTAGAGGTATTGTCCTCCTTTCTTGGGGGTGTATTTGGTGAATGGTCTCCCCTATTGTAGGGAGGTTAAACAGTTTTTTCTGGTGGGCTCTCAGGATCGAACAACTCCCATGCTGAGGGAGAAGGGGCCTGGATCGTGAATGAAGGCATTTTCTTCTGGCATTGCTGCTTTTACCCTCTGTTTAGGAGGGTTTTGTGTTCATAGTTTGGGGTTTTTTAGAGCATTGTGTTTGCCTAAAAGAGGTTACCTTTCCTTGGCAGGCAAAAGGCCAATTTCCGGGGTGCCAGGAGCTCCTTTGAATATCGGGCCTTATTTGTCCAGGTGGTGGCAATCCCAGGCTGAGCAGACAGGCAGTCCCAGTGCATTGAATCCCAGAACAGTTCAAGCCAATTGTTACAGATGACATGTCATCTTAAGCTGTACAGTGGGCTCATTCTTGGTGAGTAGTGCTTAGGCATTCATCAGGTCTGTACCTGCCTGGCTGCTCAAATCAATCATACCTCAAGCTCCTCATCTATCATCAGAGGAGGGTCCGTCTCAGGGAGAAGGCTCCGTTGAGGGACGCGGACTCAGGTCGTGTTGTACCTACTGTTGAGGACCTGAGCATTCGCGTTAGCCAGCGGATTCTCCGTAGTGACAGGTGCTATACTGTGACCTTCTCCTGACTCCAGCAGCTTACTGTGGGCGTCGGGGTGCTGCGTGCTGGTGTCGGGATGTCGGAGTGTGATGACTATTGTGTTTGGCACACTAGTGTGTGAAGCATTGTGTTTGGCCTTAAGAGCTGTGTGTGTTTGACATTGTTTGTGTTCTGAGGTGGTTGAGGTGGTGGTTGTTGCTTGTGTGGGTTTGGGTGGTTTCTGGTGTTTTTCTTTTGTTTTGGTAGAGTTTTACTCTTCTGTCTTATGCATGATGTTTGAGGTTGTATATGCATGATTTCATGTGAGACTGGGTCTATAGTGTGTGTGTAGTAACCTTCTCCTCCTGACTGGTCTTGCCAGTCCTATGTTGAGAGAGCTCAGCCTCAGTTGCCCGTATAGTTGCATCTCTACCGTATGTATTTGTGTTTTTGTAAGATTTGTGGGGTTGTGTGTGTACATTTTGTACATGAGCATGGCCTCAATATTCAGGTTCTCAGCCCAGCGGAGCTCACTAGCAACTGATCACTAGACAGCATGCTAGAAGAGTCTAACAGAAAACTAGAAAAAAATTAGAAAAAAAAGACCTGAAGACGAAATGGGGTTTGCCTTTTGATGGGGTTATCCTTAAAGGTGCCGTAGTATAAGGGTAAGTACTGTAGGAGCAAGGTAATAAGGTAACAAGGAACAGAGAAGCTAGTAAAGAGTCAAGTGAAGTTATCTTTTAGGATTTAGAGAAGAGTAGCACAAGTAACAGGGGTAGTTAAAGAAGAGATTGAAAAGAAAAGTTGTGCACTAGTGCACTAGAAGTTGAATGTAAGTAGGTAACTTGAGTTTGCCTGGTTAAAAAAGTTTTAGTTAGTGTTAGTTACTTTTTTAAAACAACAAGATGGACTGAAAGGGGTGGTTACTTTTTTTGTATGGTACTACTATAAATTATACTGATGGAATAATAAATTTAAATAATAAAGGGGGTGGATTTCAAAAGGTGTGATTTTGTGATTACTCACATAAGCCAGTGAATAGAGAAAATGAGATATATGGTCAGATTAACATAAGAGCGGGCAACTAGAAAGACAGGTGAATTATACAACAAGAACGTGGGTGGGGGGCAGGGAGAGGGAAAGGAAGGACCTGACTCAGCCACAGAAGGAACAGAGTCTCTTGGAAAGTTTTAATATGCTGTTAAAACAGAATGCAAGCAAAACACAAGATAAAGAAAAAGAAAACAAAAACTACCAAAAATAAAGAAAGAAGGCAATACAAAAATAAAAAAATAACAGCAAAACTTTGTGGTCTCTTTCTTTTTTTTGTTTTATATATAAACAAAAAACAGGCAAGCACCACGATAAAGAAAAAAAACACACTACAAAATTCAAAAAAGGCAAAGGCAATGCAAAAAAAAAAAAAAACAAACAACCTAACTTTTGCAAAAAGGAAGTGTAATGATCTGGATGAGCTTTCTGGTAAAGCTCTGAAATGTTTTAGTTTACTCCTTAAATAGAAATTTTAGTTCCTAGCTCCATGATGCATTATTGGTGTTAGTAATGCTAAGTTAATGTGTTCTCACATGCTGTATTATGTTTGTGTTCCAGGTGTCTGTGTGTCAGCAGGATGTGGCCCTGCAGACATCAACAACAAGGGTTATGGCTGTGTGGTAACACATTGACCATATCATAGCCGAGGTACAGCTGTATCTGCACACATTTCCCAGGTCTCTGTAACAGTTATTGCATGTGCCTCACAACTTGTAGAGCTGCGGGTGTATATAAGTCTATGGTGGTTGACATCAGCTCTTGTAGAGTGGACAATGGTAAGTGTAGTGAGTGGAACACACCTCAGATTGCAAAAACCCACAACCCCAGAGGATTTTTGTCTACCAAACACACATAGAATACTGTTCCCACACACACACACACACACACACACACACACACACACACACACACACACACACACACACACACACACACACACACGCACAGGATCACAGTTGCCAGTGCTGTGTTTGGAATCCTTACCCATCAAGTTGTGGTACTGTCATGCAGTTATTGCAGGTGGCACAGGACTACTAGTGTGATGCATGTTACAAGGTACCTGTAAGGTGAATAGCATCACATGGCCTTGTGAGGTATGGCAGTGGTGGATGTACTGGGTGTGAGAGTACTCATAATAGTGTCACATACAAGTCTACACACTCACAACCACTGCTATACAAACCAATGCGCACACACACACACACACACACACACACACACACACACACACACACACACACACTTGCCAGTACTGACATTAGCAGCCCTATCTATCTTGTTATTCGTACCATACTGTTCAAAACTGTTACACAGGGCTTATAGGGATGAAGAGTGTCTACAGATACCACTAAGGTTGATGTGAACACTGAACCTCGGAATGTGTACTGGGAGTACCATGGCATAAAGTATTAAACCATGACCATCCAATGGATCTAGTTCTCACACAAACACTCGATAGTCTTCTTACACATACACACACACACACACACACACACACACACACACACACACACACACACACACACACACACACACACACACACACACACACACACTTGCCAGGACTCAGATTAGAACCCCTACTTATCTATGTATTGGTACTACATTGTTACGCATTTATTGCCCATGCCACAGACTTATGGAGTGATGCTTCTACAAAGGTACTTCTAAGATGAGGGACCTCACCAGGCCTTGGGGTGGCAATGGGTGATGTACTGGGTGAGAGACACCACAAAATGCTGTAACCTACACACACACACACACACACACACACACACACACACACACACACACACACACACTTGCCAGGACTTAGATTAAAACCTCTACCTATGTAGTTATTGGTATTATTGTATTATGCAGTTAACACACTCACCATAGAGCTTTAGAGCTTATAGGGTGAAGAATGTACCAAGGTACCTATATAGTGAATAACATCAACAGCACTTGTAAGGTATGGCAGTGGTAGTTGGACTGTGTGAGATGGACCTCAAACTACTTTCACCCACATTTACACACTCACAAACACTTTTATACACACACACACACACACACACACACACACACACACACACACACACACACACACACACACACACACACACACACACACACACACACACACACACACACACACTTGTCAGGACTGAGATGCATAGCTTCATAGGTGTGTACTAGGCAAATGGCCATAGAGGCTTTGCAAGGCTAGCCCATGGGAATACCCTGGCATCATGCCACCTGATGATACTCCCCAGTGTGTCAACCGAGTATAGTCACTGGAGTGATCCCCAGGGTGGGTATTCTATTCCCCACGCACTCTTCCAGATTTATCTTGAGTGTCAGTGATGTGCTCTGCTTGACATGTATGTGACCTCTATTCCGTAGCATGGCCAGTCTCTGGGTTGTGAACCTACCCTTCCAGCATGTCCTGTTGATTGTGAGGATGGGGTTGAGGTCTCTGGGGCATGTGGTGTGGACAGATTGGTTTCTTCAGATGTAGCATTCCTGTCACAGTTGGGTCAGACATGGCTGTGTAAGTCAGGCAGAGATCGCACCTAAGTAGCCAGTATGATACAGAGATTCTTTGGAGTTGTTGGAGTCTGTCCATATAGGGCAAGTGTGTAAGACCTAAGATCCTCCCTGTGGGGTACTTTTGCAGCCTCTCTTGTTGTTTCAGGTGTCCAGTGGGGTACATGGAAAATGAGCTATTGTACACATTGATTGGCCTACTGAGGGGAGAGTACAGGGAGACACTGTCCTTTTACTTCCTGGATTCAACACCCTTAGTCAGGAGAAGTGACACATAGACAGACTTTCTGAAGACAGTGGCACTGTGTTGGTCAACAGAGAGCTCACTGTCAGCCTGTATTCCCAGTTCTCTTAGAACAACATCAGTGTTCAGTGGACTACCATTAATGTATTACTTTATGGGAACCATGTTGTACCCAAAGGGGATGGCAGAACATCATCTGGTATAGGTCTCAGAGAGGCCTTTGTGAAGGAGGTCAACATCATGGGGGGTAATGATAGCATCCACCTTGCAGTCATCTGCAAACATTGTCAGCCAGCGTGCCTTCATATTGAGCTGCTCCTTAGAGGTGTGGATCCTGAATATGAGGGGATCTAGGTCCACACCCTGTAGGACTCCAGTCATGACTGGTCAGTATTCTGACATGGTGTCCGCTTGTTTAACACTGTGGGTTCTATCTGTGAGCCAGTTTGCAGGCCACCTACTGTTATAGGGGTTGATGCCTAGCTGAGTGTGTTTGTGTATGATTCCTGAGTGGGGAGTGGTATCCAAGGATTAAATGGGCTGCCTATCTTGTTATCTATTCCATACTGTCACATGGCACAATGCTGATAGGCCTGCAGACTGTCTACAGCTCCCTCTACAGTGGATGACAACTGTGGGTCTTGTAATGTGGACACTGGGACATGTACTGTGTGGGCAACAACAAATATTAGCAAAACCCACCCCAATGGATATACTTTTCACAGAAATACAACCCCCCCACAGACAGGATAATATTCTTACACACTCTCTCTCACACACACACACACACACACACACACACACACACACACACACACACACACACACACACACACACACACACACACTTGCCAGGACTAGGATTAGAACCCCTATGTATCTATATATTGCTACTACAGTGTTATGCATTTATCACATGCACCACAGAGCTTATAGGGTAAAGGCTGTGCAAAGGTACTTCTAAGGTGTGGAACATCACTAGTCCTTGTAAATTATGGCAATGAGTGATGTACTGGGTGAGAGAGGCCACAAAATACTTTAACCTACACATATACACACTTACACACACACATTTGCTAGAACTGAGGTTAAAACCCCTACCTAACTAATTATTTGTACTACAGTGTTATGCAGTGATCACATGCACCACAGAGCTTATAGGGCTGAAGGCTGAGGACAGATACTTCTAAGGTGACTGATATCTGAAGGACTGCTAAAGTCGGGAAATGGGAACTGTATTGGGTGTGACTGAACCCAAAATCTTTGGCTTATAAACACACGCACACTTTTACATTTGCCAGGACTGAGATTAAAACTCCTACCTAACTAGTTACTCATACTATAGTGCTACACAGTTATAGATAGCACCACAGAGCTTATCGGGCTGAAGGCAGACTTCAGATACTTCTAAGGTGACTGATATCTGGAGGACTGCTAACGTTGGGCAATGGGAAGTGTATTGGGCATGACTGGACCCAAAATCTTTGATTTATAAACACACACACACTTTTACACTTACCAAGACTGAGATGAGAACTCCTACCTAGCTAGGTACTTATACTACAGTGTTACGCAGTTATTGCATGCACCACAGAGCTTATAGGGAGGACTGATGACAGATACTTCTAGGGTGACTGATATCTGCAGGACTGCTAAAGTCAGGCGATGGGAACTGTGCTGGGTGTGACTGAACCCAAAATCTTTGGCTTATGAACACACTCACACTTTTACATCTGCCAGGACTGAGATTAAAACTCCTACCTAACTAGTTACTCATACTATAGTGCTACACAGTTATAGCAAGCACCAAAGAGCTTATAGGGCTGAAGGCAGACTTCAGATACTTCTAAGGTGACTGATATCTGGAGGACTGCTAAAGTCGGGCAATGGGAAGTGTACTGGGCATGACTGGACCCAAAATCTTTGATTTATAAACACACACACACTTTTACACTTACCAAGACTGAGATGAGAATGCCTACCTAGCTAGTTACTTATACTACAGTGTTACACAGTTATTGCATGCACCACAGAGCTTATAGGACTGAGGGCTGATGACAGATACTTCTAAGATGACTGATATCTGCAAGACTGCTAAAGCCGGACAATGAGAAGTGAACTGGGTGTGAATGGACACAAAATATTTTCCTTATGAACATACACACACACACACACACACACACACACACACACACACACACACACACACACACACACACACACACACACACACACACACACACACACACACACACACACACACACACACACACACACACACACACACACACACACACACACACCCTTTTACATTTCCCAGAACTGAGATTAGAACTCTTACCTAACTAGTTACATATAGTGTTAAGCAGTTATCGCATGTGCCACAGAGCTTACAGGGCAGAGTGCTGCCAAGAGGTACTTCTAAGGTAACACATCTTCAAGACTGCTAAAGTAGGGTGATGGGAAGTGCACTGGGTAGGTAAAGCCTGTTAATTCCTAGATCCTATTGACAATTCTCTAAGTGTATGAGCATGCCCAGTGTGACCTTCTATAGTAAATGTGGGACTCCACTCCAGAGATTGTTGTACTCCAGTCTCGTGTTTTTGTGCTACAGCCATACCTCTCAACCTGTTGGTGTGGGATATCTGGAGGTAGCCTATCAAAATGTGGAGACAATGGGCCATACATAGGGTGATTGTGACTATTTATTTTAGTAATGTATGAGTTTCTAGAGTTACAGGGTTTGGTTTAGCAGACATCTGACATGTATGACATGTGACACTGTAATGTATTGTTTCAGTCCCTCATGACGTACCTCCTCAGACCATCACGGTGATTTACCAGGGGAGTACAGAATGGATGATGCACAAACCAATATTATGGGCCAAATGCTAGGTATTCTTGCACAATCCAGCCTGTTGAGAAGTATGCCTACAAATAATTGGCTGCTGAAGCTGGGTAAAGGGTCCAGCACCTTGGTGATATATTACAATGGGGGAATCTCTGTGTATTTCTGTTCTGGCATGGTTTGAGTTCCAGTCCAAGGTTGGGTAATATAGGTCAGGCAGAATCAGGTTGACAGGCAGACTCCAGATAGATTTGTAGGGGGTAAGATATGTGGGGGGGGGGTGCCCTGGGTCAGATATGTTGGCCTGTAGCTACCAAAACTCTGCATAGGGGTCTTCTCATGGGTTGATGGCACTAGGAGGTTCTTGTGTGTGTCAGACAGTTGGACCTGTGTGTGTGTGTGTGTGTGTGTGTGTGTGTGTGTGTGTGTGTGTGTGTGTGTCTCACATATATGTATGCCCCAACTCATTTGGCTTGGCCACCCACATTTTGAGGTCAGGATGTTGTATAGGTTGAGTGATCAGGGAAGGATGTGTTACTCCCCATGGCTGTGGGCCAGGTTTCTGTGGGTGCAGACATGTCACCATCTTCCAGGGTTAGGACTGCCTGCAGTAACTGCATTCCCATGTTTAGACTCCTAGCTATACCTGTTGACTGTACAGAGTTTCACAGAATGTCCAGATTCATGAGTCGTATATCTGGTCAGTTACCCAAACAAGTGTGGTTTTCAAGCAAAAATGTTTTGCAACTCACTCAGGGTTGAAGTCAGATTATACTGACAGCTGACATTGCAGTTTCAGTCTTCATACCCTTCAGGCATTCCATGCTAATAGAATAATTCCATCAACTTTCTAACATTATTAGAACAGTATTTCAAAGGTGTCCTCCTCTTTGGGCCTTTATCACCCCATTATTCATGGCTTTGTCCAGATTTCTGGCTCTCTGAGGTTGGCAGGTTTCCTCCTAGCAGTTAGCAGCATGGCCTTTCTTTGCATTTTGTTGACTGTGTTATGTTGATGTTATGGACCCCATGACACTCCCTAAAAGGGCACTGTGGGTGAGGCATGGGCCTTTGCCAGAGGCCTGTAGGCCAGGTGTGACAGATGCAGGCCATCTGTAGCAAGGCAGTGCATTCTGATGATCATATGTTCCCAGGCTGCCAGGCAGTGGACACCCCTGGGATGGCACCAGTAAGTTGTCTGGGTGCTACTGACGATTGCTTTCTGTTCCTATTGAGCCATCACTTTGGGTGACAGCTGGATGCTGATTAAGGCTAGGGACATGTTACTGCATTTCTATAGGAGTATGGATGGGGGTGGGGGGGCACACCTGTATACAATACACATTTGCACAGACTGTGCTGCTATTTGCTTAACATTTTAATCCTATTTAGCATAGTGGTGTGCCCTATCTTTGAGATTACAGGCGTAACAGTATTGACCACAGGTCAGATTGTTCTGGCATAAACATTTTTAGTTTTGTACTTCTTACCTTTCAGAGCCATACTACCACTACCAGACCTGCTGTGATATAACTGTGTAAAGTCTGTAGGTCTTTCATGGATGTCACCATTTGGGGGCCTTTGCCAGACATTTATGTATGATTTTCTACAGCAGATCTGCTGGGTGAATCTGGGGATGAGTATGGGACCCCCACTTTGACATCCGTGCATATGACCTATGACCCCCCTCCCCCCAGTTATTTGGCTCACCACATATACTGCAGTGGTATTTGTCAACTAGGGTGGTACTGCATAGTGTGGGTAAGCCAGTACTGGCCATACACTTCCTGCTGTCCCACATAGCTGTCAGTTGTCTACTACTATCCCAGTAAGCCACCCCATTCCCTTGCATGCTTGTATCAGTACAATAGATATGTTATCAGAACTTTCTACTCCATGCATTTATTGTTAAAAAGATTGACTTACCTTGTGCCTGAGGCATTTGTGAGGATGGTGCTTGAAGTCTGACCATGTCAGATGCACACATTACACTGCCTATACATGGTAAGGTATAGGTGGTGTGATATTTGCCATCCATTTTACTGTGTGTGTGAGTCAGAGAGAGATATCAGCCCCTTGGTTCATACAGTGTCAGTGTATGTGCTATGTGTTGCCTCTTTGCCAAGGCTAGGGCATACTGGGCATGCCTTTGTCTGCCTACAGGGGCAGGCTCAGGATGTTCCTCCTCCAAGTCCCTCTGTGCCTGTGGAGACCTTGGCAATGCTGGGGTGGGCAGGCTGTGTGGCCCTTCCCTGGTTTGTTCCTGCTGCAGCTGTTTCCACAGGATCATATTGTGTAGCATGGCACATACTATGAACATGTGTGCACATGTGGCTGGAGAGTACTGCAAGGCTCCACCAGATATGTGAAGGCAGCAGAACCATGACTTGTGCATTCCAAACACACGGCCTATAATGCTCCTAGTTTGTGCGTGTGCCTCATTATGGCATTCTTGAGTGGGTGTGTGTGCATTTCTGATGGGTGTCATCATCCATGGCTCCAGTGCATAGTCAGCATCCCCCACCAGATGACCATATGGGATGTCCCCACTGGCAAATCCCTGATACAGCTGTAATGAATGCCAGATGTGGGAGTCATGATAGCTTCCAGGGCTGCCAGCATACACATTCATGATAATGCCCTGGGCATTGCACACAACCTGGAAACTGATGGAGGGGAAGCCCTCATGGTTTATGTAGACCCACCCTGTTTACCGGGTGGTGCTTTGATGTGTATGTGCATGCAGTCTATCGAACCCAGTACCTCCAGGTATTCTGCTACATAGTGGAAGAGACGCATATTGCTGGTCCTCTCCTCACGGGTGTTGGGGAAGTAAATGTGCTCACCGGCATGTGGTAGGATGGCATCCAGGAACTGGTGGAGTACCCTGGATGCAGATGCCTGTGAGACCCCCATGATGTCCCCAGTAGGTCTTTGGAAAGTACCTGTAGCTAGTACTCTTAAAGCTACACATACTTTGGTATCCACTGGGATGGGTTCCCCTCTGTTAGCTCTGGGTCTGAGTTGAGGCCGGCACAGGTCAATGATTTGCTGCAGTATGTTTCTGTCCACGCTGTAGTGCTCTACTATCTCCGTATCATGTAGCCCCTGGTAGGGTACCCTGGGTCTAAGCACTCTTCTCCTCCTCCTTGGCCTGAATCGGTTGTCAGCATTATCCTCCTCACCGCCCTCAGGCTCTAGCGCATACTGATAGATCAAAGCAACAGGAGCCCCTAACATTTTTTGTTAGTTTTGTCAGTTAAAATTTCCCCATAAGCGTATAGCTATGGTGCAGAGTTTGTGGAAAAAAAAAAGACTTAAAGCTGTTTGCACAGTTTATAGTGGTGTGCTGCAGATGCTGCCTGTGTGATTGGCTGAGTATGATACATTCCCCCTGCCAGATATATTACTTGCATTTAACTGGCTGTATTCTGCTGTTTCCTTTTTTTTCTTCTTTGACTTGCCATTTCCTCCAATTTTTAGCCCCGAGGTGAACTGAGCAAACACATTGCCCAATTGTACACAGTGCTGCAATTTCCTGTTTTTTTTTTTTTCAAGTCCTGGTGTGCACACCCCTTTAGGCAAGGTAAACACGGCTATAGAGTACAGACACACACCCTTGCTAACATGTACACAGTGCTGCAATTCCTTGTTTTCGTTTTTTTTTTTTTTTTTTCAAGACCCGGTGCACACCGCACCTTAGCCAATGTAAACAAAGCTATACAGCCTGAGACAAACCCCCTTGCTTAGCTTTGCTTAGCTACATGCAAACATGGGCCACGGAGCTCCAATGTGCTTACAGCAAGCATGACACATCCTCTTTTCATGTTAGCTGCTCCTCCTGCCTACACAATTGTGTTCTTGCACCTATACAGTTAGGTGCAGTGTGTGGACTTAGAATATTTTGTGATTCAGTAAATTTCCCCTCATTTGCATACCCCACTGCCTTAATCCATAGTTACCGCACTAACACCGACCCTTTCCCCTTGACAACCACTGTTCCCTGGTATTGTTTTGATTATGCATGCCATACACTATAATGGCAAAATGCAGATTTCCCTTAAAATTGAATTTAGACATTTTTTTTTATTTAAGGCATCTTCCCATTTGTGCACAGCTGCCCTATGCTTAAATGGCCAAGATCAGCCAAAAAAAACTTATATTTTATAAAATTAAAACACATTTCCATGCCAATGGCCATATATTTGGCCATTGGCAAGCCTACAGATTATAATACATGCTTTTATTTGAGCTGTCATGCCTCCATTTTGATTTTTGCAGAAATGTACACGGTCAATTACTGAATACATTTCTGCAACTAACACTGTTCTTGCACGGCTACCTGACTGCTTGCTAAATCACTAATTCATCTCATTTGCATGTTTACACCAGTAAATGAGGTAATTAGCATTCTGCATGTGTTTCTGTGCAAGAACAGTGTAGACAGGCTCGTGCACGGCAGTTTAATGGTTCACTGAATCGGTCGTCAGTCAGACACTATGCAAGAGCCTCTACACTGTTCTTGCACAGAGTTTTAAGCTTATTGAATCCCGGGGAGTGTTCCAAATAGAATGTCTAAATGTAGTAGTTGTAGTTACTGTAAACATATATCCATAGGACAGTTAGTATCAATTATACAACAGACTATCACAATTTCAGGCAAATTCAATTGTAATACACAGGGAGCTGTGTACATAGCAGTTTGTCAGGAATGCCCAGCATTCTATATGGGGAAAATGGAGAGCAAATTGAAGGACAGAATATCTGAGCATACTTATAAAATAAAAAAGAAAATAAATACCAATACATTATACAAAAACATTAGTCAGAATTGATCCCATTACTTTTTTATTTCCCATACTGGAAAAGGTTGAACAAAACCCAAGGGGTGGTTCATGGAATTTAATACTTGAACAGAGAGAGTTGTGGTGGCAGGTGAAATTAAATACCACAGTACCACCCGGCCTTAATGAAATTATTGCAATTATTTGTTTACTAACATTGAGAGTTCATCATAAATAAGTATTTTATTGAAATAATTATATTGAATTTTAATATGGTTAAATGTAACTTTCAAGTGTTAAAATGTTCATTGATTATGTATTTATTTACTGGCAATGTGTGGCTTTAAAATAGGAAGTGATTTATTGAATAATCATGTCATCTGACTGAGCATTTTTAAGTCTATTTAAATGTTTTAAAGTTTAGTAAACTTTTTTGATGAAGTATGTTAATTGAGGATGAAAGCGCTTATCTTTTTAATAAAGTTACTAGTAAGCTGGGATCAGATCATTAGTTTGTTTTTGTGGTTTATATTAATTATGAGGTTTCAGGATTTTCTGACTAGATTTAATCAATACCCCCAGCCTTACCATTTCAGGATTATTTAATTGTCACAATGCTCTTATTTATAGAGATTGTCCCAATACCACCAATTATTTCTGGCACTATCTCTGCAAAGTAGGACATGTCCAGGAGTTCCTCATAGTGTTTCTACCCTACCCTGATAGCCTCCCCAGTCAAGATGTTAAGGTCAGCATTTCTCTCTCATTGAGAATATTCTTGACAATGTGCCCACCTTCACTGTCCTCCTTGAGTCACTAATTGCTTTAATACGACTTCTGTGAGACCATATGAAAATAATTTTCCATGGCCTTGGCATTGCTTCTCCTACATTTCTGGCCTTTGTTTTAGTGATTGCCATAGGTGCTGCCTTGATATCCTGCTAGGATTTATCAGTCAGATCTTGAGCTTCCCTTATAGACTTGCACAGGAACCTTCTTTAACTTAATGGATTTTCTCATTGCTTGTATGATTGTGAACATAAAGCTGCTGCCACGTGATTTTCTGAGATCTTGAATGGGGTCCTTTTGGGCAACATGCCCTGACATCCAACAGTAGAGTGCAGTTAGAAGATAAATAAATCAGATAATTTGCATTATCACTGTCTTTCAGTTTTGCTTTTAGCTGTAGTTCTCTTATTATGTTAGAGTGTTAAATGATACCATAGTATTTATTCTGTTTCCAGCTTTGTTGTTTTTGACTGAGGTTGCAGCTGAAAGGAGCATGTGGGGCACTTAACTTATCCAGTTAACAAGTAAATAAAGAAATAAAATAATATTGGAGAAGTGGTGTGTGTGGCTAGAATTGAACTCATCTACCCAGAAGTGTTTACTAGGCATTTTCAGGGCACCATCACTTCATGTTTGGATTTCTCAGATTTGCCCAGCTGCCACCCTGGCTGTCTGACCTAACACACCACACAATGGTTATACCTCTTGACATGAGTGCCCAAAGCATATAGACAAAAGGCTTTTGACACAATTGCACATTAATCTTTGGTCTAACTTACTCTGCTTTTAAGTAAACTTAAGGGCATGCTGGTGTTCTGACTCAGCATTTATTATGGATAAACTGTATCTAGGACAAAAATCTAGAAACAATCAAGACTTGGGTTTAGATCAGTCAAGTTATTCTTCTGAGTCACAGCCTTTCAGCCATGTCTATCATTTCCCATATGACCTCAAAAACTTCCCCTTCAGCTACAAACTAGGTAGGTATCCATAAAGTACTCACTGCCAAGGTCTGCAAGAAGACCTTATCATCTGAATACCTTTTTGTTGCATAAAGAGAAATAAGAGACAGTTTTCTTTCCTGTATGTTACACTTGCATTGAAGTGGCATTTATGATGCAGTCTTCAGCTATATAGTATCCAGACAGGAGCTTGTGACTATACCCACCTCAACAGTGAACTGTCCAGAGGGGCAATGCTGGAGTAGAAGAGAGACTGCTTGCTCCCAGCTATGAAGCTTGTTTTCTGAACCAGTTCTTTGTCTAGACCATAACTAGTACCTTTCACTCACCCACAGCACAGATCAATTCCAAAAGACCTATCTATGCTCTGCTTGTCAAGAAAACACTGTGTAAACCTCTGACACTAAGAACTAAGAAACAGCAGCCATTAGATAGCAAAGCAAGAGAAACAACAACAACCCCATTTTCACAATACACTTCAGCAGTCACTGCACATACTCCTAACAGCCACAATGATGCTGGCTTCAAAACGTTAAAGGTCTACTGAGTCTGTATCTACACACGGAGTATTTTGGTATTAGGTGACTCCATTATTCGATACAATGATACTGCCCTCACCAGGCTAGATAATACACAGGGACAATTAACTGTCTTTCTAGAGCCAAGATCTGGGAAGGTCATAAGGTCTTTGTCCTCACTAATATGATTTCATCCCTGTAGTGGCTCCCATAGGGGTGAATGACCTTCAACTCTCTACCCAGATGGACAGGCAGAAGGATATGATAGATCTGTTATGTATATTTTATAAGCAGGATACTGGATTTCAATATTGTTCTATCATTGCCCTAAATTTTGTGTAGATTCAAAAGCAAAATAGTTGGATTCAGTAATTGCCTAGGTAGCTGCTGTAGCTGATGTCATTCTAGAGCAATCCAGTTTGTGTCACTATGGAATGAAATGGTTGGCAAGCCATCTTGTTTTGCCAAGAATGATCTGTAGCTCTTATTCCAGGGCTTTTGCTTTATGAATGCAACAACCTTTGCTACTTACAGCCATTTTAGGCAAGGTATGTCTTCTGAACATGCCACCCATGCCATTTCTAATTCTGAACTCAATAAGGTCACTCTACTCAATGCTGGGAAACTTAAAATATATGTCAAAACTTAAGGAGCTCCTACCCTTTGAACACATTTATATATATTGGATTACAGAGACATAGTTACCATGTAATGAAAACACTCAGTTTTTTTTCTGGGTTTAGCACCAATCACACTTTCAAAAACCTGCTGTATCAGTATGTATGAAGGACTCAATCATCTCCAAACAGATTCCTCACAACCCCAAAACTGAACTGTTAGAAGTCCATGCTAACCTAAATAAGGATAATTACCACTTACAAATAGCTGTCTATCACCTTCCAAGTCTTCTGTTGACCACTGTAGTTATATTACTGAATTAATCAAAATCCTCAGAAATCCAAACACTTTTTTCTGGGTGACTTCAATTATCCATATGTAAACTGGCTGACCTGCACTACCAATGATAAACATGTCAATTTTAATCAAAATCCTCAGAAATCCAAACACTTTTTTTCTGGGTGACTTCAATTATCCATATGTAAACTGGCTGGCCTGCACTACCAATGATAAACATGTCGACTTTATAAATGCTAACTCATTTAAAAAATAATTAATCCCCATACTAGTGGAACCAATATTCTTGATTGTATGACCCCTTATATGTCCCGGTCTTGCACACCTCCATATATATTAACATCCTTCTTGAAATCCTACAATAAATCAATGTTTTTTTTCTTTTAAAACAGATGTACCTCCCCTGCAAATACCTTGGTGTTTCATGAGTTCTCAAAAGCCAACCTTCTCTAACTACTGCCTAGGCCTCTAATTTCTGCTTACACAAATAGTTGTATTTTGAAGTTTTATTGATAATACCCAGGTAAATAAATTATATTAGAATAGGAAGCAATTACTTAATGTTTATAACAAGCTACATTCTACCCATCAAGAGAGATCAGTCAAGCATTAGGCTGATTGCAGCTGAATATAAACTAAAGATAACCTCTGAAACCAAGAATAACCATAAACTGTTCTTTAACTATGTTAGAAATTTAAGAACTAACACTCCACAATGTTCTATGCTTCACCACACCAATACTATCCATTATGATAATAAGGAAATAGCTAATATCTGAGCTGACAAATTCATTTCCAACTTTACTCTGTCCATTTATAACGGTTTCATTGATTTATCAGTCCCAGGCAACCACCCCCTATAATCATTATGGAATGAATCCTTACAAAAGCTAAAAACACCATATCAATGTGAACCAATCACATGCCAGGTTACCTAATCATTAGTGCCACATATGGCCTATATGAACCCCTACTTAAACTCTTCAAATTAAACTTCTCCAAGGGTTACTATTGTGCTGCCTTATCATAGATACTGGCAACTATAGACACAGCAACCTGGTTAGCCTCATATGTAAAGTTATGGAACATATAATTCTGTCATCATAAACTTAGACATTGAAAACTTCTTATCCTTGGACTCACATCATCTTAACTTTGTTAAAAGTAGGTCTTGCCCGTAACCTTTTTAATGTTTGTGATGGGTGAAGTGGTCAGAGAAGGGAAAATGTTAGTTTGTGCATTTAATTTTGAATATGCTTTCATAACAAGATGGATCTAATATTAGAAAATGTTTTCAGAGTTAGAAAAGTATAAGGTTTGTTCTGAATAGAAAGTTCTATCATGGAATTTGGGACTGGTGCCTAATACCAAATGTTATAAAAAAGTAGTTGTGAGATCTTAGTTAGCAAAATGAATGCTGTAGTGCTCATTTTAATAGGTTAGTCATTGTTCTATGATTGTTACAATAATATTGCTTTTAATGAAAGCAAGTATAAAATATCAAGCTTTCTGTAATGCGAGGAAACAGGGTCTTGATTTCCTAGTCTCCCACATACTTGCTTGTCTATGCAATAAAGGAAGTACAAGAACAGCAATCTCAAATTAAATTTGCTAATCAAAAAGTTGCACAACGTACTACAACCATAATTCTTCCTCGTACCATTGCCATCCTACCCCTATAGGTACGCTTAGAAGACAAAAATCCTGCATTGATTGGCAGACCTCTCAATGTGAATCAATGTATTGTATCTAGTTTTACTAGAGGGAGTACAATAAAATGGAAATTCTGAGACCTTGTTGGAAGATTTGTGTAACTGATGAAACAGTTGATTTATGATAAGCATATTTTCTATGAATTTATGTTTAAATAATCACACTTTAACATTGTCAGTGTTTACTATATGAATGAGTATGAATTACAAAATAATGCATGTACAACTACAATAAAAAGGCCATGAATGTATTTTCAGAAAATGATGATGCCTTGAAAGCTTTACTGCCTACAATTCTTTAACTTGAAAAGCAACTGAAAAATACATAAACCAAAAACAACTCAGGTCAGCTAAATGAAGTACCGGGCTCCAAAATTCCATGAAGTAATTTTATTCCTTAAAAAAAATAAGAAGTCATAAAATGTGAATGCTTTCATCCATCCAAATAAACAACATAAAATATAAAAAAAAATATGTAAAAAATATATATAATAAATGCATTACGTTGGGGGAACTTTAATAATTTGACAAATTATTAAATAGATGATTTAATTAATTTATTTAAAACCAGTCATTGTTAAAATATATGGTTAATACTATATATAAATTATCCTGTGACACCCTGTATTAGCATGTGTATGGAGCCTAATATGTCGGTTCTTATACCTCATTAAATAGAGCCCCTAGGTTCACCTAGTTAGGGCTTCAATTTCAATAGGAAACTAGTGGAACAATAGTCATTTATACCTGGCCAAGTATATGCATTCAGCAAAACTTACCAGAAAAGCTTTCTTTTCTGAAGCTGTAGTGCCCATGGCCCACCTCTATAGCCTTTTTCAACAACCTCTATAACAAGAGTGACTTTCATTCCCCATAATATGTTTGGCCAATGCACTGTGAGTATTCCACTTTCTCGTGTTATGCTGTATATTGTCTTCTTCAGTTTATATTAGGGGGCCTATTTAATAAGGTATAAGAACCAACATATTGGGGTTCATACACATGCTAACACGGGGTTTCACAGGGTCATTTATCTATAGTCTTAACCTTATATTTTAATGACAATTGGTTTTAAATAAATAAATTAAATCATCTATGCCAGAATTTATTAAATTATTAGAATTTCCCCTACATAATAGTTTTATTATATATTTTTTTCTATTTCTTATATAATTTTTTTATATATTTTTTATGTTGTTTATTTGATACTTCTGATGGAAGGATGATTTTGCAATTTAACTTTTAGGATTGTAACTTCATATTTTTGACTGCTTTATTACTAATGCTGTAATTTACATTGATCTGGATTTACTAAAGCTTGCATGGAGCGCAAGAAGAGTGTAGGAGCTCACGGTGGCAATATGTCTGCCGTGCGATCCAGGTACAGCCGGCAGGGGCGTGCACGAGAGCTGTTAAAGCTACTCTTGCATGGACAGCGTCATGATATGCAAATTACCTCATTTGCTGGTGAAAGCCATGCAAATGAGGTAAATTTGTGATCCAGGAAACACTAACCTGTCCGTGGAAGATTAGTGTTAGCTGCAGAAATGTACTCCACGGAGTACTGTTCTGCAAATAGCCAAACTGAGCTATGACAGGTCCAAATAAAGGATGCATACAGTTGAGGAAGCATGCCAATGACCAAATATAAGGCCATTGGCATTTATAAATGTTAAAAATATAACAATTTAACTTTTTTTTTCCCTGATCTCTGATGTTTAAGCATAGCACAGCACTGCGCAAACATACAGCGCTTATAAAAACAAGAAAATAATTTAAAGAAAGCCAAAAATAGGCATTTTCACTAAAAAACTTATTCTGCCATGCAGGTGATTGGCAGGCTCAAGACAACATGGCCACTGAGTAGTGGTTGCTAAGGGGGGGGGGAGCTCAGTGTCAGAGATGTAACCATGTATTAGTAGGCAATCCAATGCAAATGAGGATAAGGATAGTGAATCCCAATTTTCCCCAGCATGTGAGCCATGCCCCAAGAGTGTAAGAGTAGGAGTAGGTGAGTAGTAGAGTATAATATAGGTGACATCATGAGGGGGTGTGTCAGACAGGCTGTAAGCTAATTGGAGCACAGTGGCTTATGTTTGCTTTGAGTTGCTCAGGATTGCAAGAGGTGTGCCTACAGTTGTCCTATTTGAAAACCTCAAACCAAAGGTGCACAATGTTAAAAGACAGGAAACTCCTTGCAAACATGCACACAGCATGTGCATTTGTGTGCGCGTGTTTGCGCTTGTTTGCGCGGTGCTCCCCCCCCGGGCGCAAACAGAAAGGCAAAAGGAAGGAAAATAAGTAGTAGGAAGTTAACCAAGGAGAACTAGCAGGGCTGCCAGGTGAAATATATCAGAATCAGCCAATTACACAGGCAGCAGACTAGCCCAGCCGAGCCCAGCACTTTAAACTCTGTAAACAGCATTCCCACCTGTTTTTTTTTCCCAAGAACTCTGCAACACTGCAGTATACAAAGAGGGAAAGTTTAAAAAGCTTAAGTCAGACAAAAAGTTAGGGGCTGCTCTTGCTATCATAAACCAACATGTGCAAGGTGCTGAGGATAGTGATGTTGTGAATGCTGCTGAGCAACCCACAGTGAGGAGACAGAGAAGAGTGTACAGACCCAGGGTAACCTACCAGGGGCTACATGAGCTGGAGATAGTGGAGCACTATAGGGTGGACAGAGAGCTCCTACAGCAAATTGCCGGCCACACCTCACACACATAACCAACAGTGGGGATCCCATCCCAGAGAATACCAAGGTATATGTTGGCATAAGAATACTAGCTACAGGTACCTTCCAAAGACTAACTGGTGATATGATGGGGATTTCACAGGCATCAGCATCCAGGATACTCCACCAGTTTCTGGATGCCATGATAGCATATGTCGGTGACCACGTATATTTCCCCAATTCCCTTGAGGCACTGGCCAGCAATATGCTTCTTTTCCACCAAATAGCAGAATACCTTGAGGTAGTGGGTGCAATAGACTGCACTCACATATGCATCAAAGCACCACCCGGTGAGCAGGGTAGGGTCTACATCAACCGCAAGGGTTTCCCCTCCATCAACTGCCAGGCCATGTGCGATGCTCAGGGCATAATAATGAATGTGTGTGCTGGCTACCCTGGAAGCTACCACGATTCCCACATTTGGCATCTGACACAGCTGTACCAGAGATTTGCCAGTGGAGACATCCCTGATGGTCACCTAGTGGGGGATGCTGGATACGCACTAGAGCCGTGGCTGATGACACCCATCTAAAATGCACACATACCTGAACAAGAACTCCATAATGAGGCACGCGTACAATCAAGAAACATAATTGAGCGTGTGTTTGGCATGCTCAAGTCACGGTTCCAGTGCCTGGGCACATCTGGTGGAGCCTTACAGTACTCACCAACTACATGTACCCAAATTGTTATGGTATGTGCCATACTACACAATATGGTCCTGTGGAAACAGCTGCAGCAGGAACAGCATGGGGCAGGGCCAAACAGCCACCCACCATTGCCAAGGCCTGCACAGGCGCAGCATGACTTGGAGGAGGAACAACCTGAGCCTGCCCTAGTAGGCAGAAGTAGGCATGCCCAGTATGCCCTGGCCTTGGCAAAGAGGCAACGCATAGCACATACACTGACTCAGTAGGAAGCCTGGAAATGACACCTCTCTCTGACTCGCACATACAGTAAAAGGGATACCTAACTTGACACTACCTGTTTTCAAACATGTATAGGGAGTGTACTATGTGCATTTGACATAGGCAGCCCTGCAGCACCACCTGAGGCATGAGTGCCCTATTTTACGCAATATAAAGCACTGCTAAGCACATTTTACCAGTATTGAGAATATTTAAATACAATTGCGCATAGCTGTGCATCGTGCTAACCAACGCAATGTCGGGCAACGTTGGGCAAAGTTGGGCAACATTGGGCAAAGTCGAGCAAAGTCAGGTAAACATGCTCACAACTGCTTTACTGTTCCTTAACTAGTCAGGTCTGCCCAGCAGGAAAATAAAAAGCAGTGACAGGGCTCAAACTCAGGATACTGCGCACTATAGCCACAGTACTGAACCACTAAGCCATGACAGCATTTCACTGGCACAGACACAACTTAAGTCACTCACACATACCAGTTAGTGGGGTCACATACCTAACAGTCACAGCCAGCAGGACAATTGTAGACAAACGCAAACACAAACAAATGCTGTATCATGCCCTCTGAAGAGACATATGAGTAACCTCCCCCCAGGCCTATGCAGACAGATAACAGCAGGCCAGGCAGTGTGATGTGGGTTGGGTAGGCTATGACGTCACAAACTAATATGCGTGTAATTGGAAGCTAAGGTCTGTAGTACAGTGGTACGCCTCAAGCCAGTATGATAGGCAACAGTACAGACTGAAATGGAGTACCTGACATAGCAGTGCAGGCCTAGCAAATGTGTATAAGTGTCAGGTGTACCCCTCATCCTATGTACACCCACAGTAACAATCAGGTGTGCCCCCCCGGTTAGAAATGTATAAATAATAGCTGTCCCCCCGTATGTAGAAATGTTGATAAGTCTATGCAAATTGACTCATGGAAGCCCTGCAGGCACAGCGTGCTTCCTGTCGACGTACAACACACAGGTGAGCCCTGAAGTAAAAACCAACTTGATTTTTCACACACATATAGTATATATGCCCATAGAGGGTATGCTCACACACTTAAAACAAATTTAGCAAATTTCAGTCAGCAAGAACCTGAAAGGTCATACTGGGCATGCTCACACACAAACAAACAAAGCAAATGTCAGTCAACAACATACTGAAAGGTCATACTGGGCATGCTCACACACTTAGGCCATGTCTGATTACAGCAGTGGGCCACACATATCTAGCAGTTGCAGTTCTTACTCCAGACATTTGTCACTATTCACCAATCCTGCCTTGTGCACACAGTGATATGAAAACAGACCCATATAATATATTGGACCCCTGTCATAATAAAACTATGTAATACAAGTACTTAAGTTGTTCAAATAAAGTGAAAATCCAAAGAAGATCAATAAATCTCCGATCAGTATCATCAAGAAACAATGAGCACTCCTAACATGATCCAAGCCATGTTCTGGCAAAAATACTGCCAAAGAGTCCATAGAGAACCATGAAGCTTTCTTTAGCTATGTCGTAAATATCAATGTAAACTCATACATGTTCTGAGTCAGTGCAAAATGTAAATGAATACATGTACGACTGACATTGCCAACATCATGTCAGACAGGTTCATACATATTTACCCCCCTCTTACTGACAAAAGAGCCCATTACCATACCTGGAGATTGTGAAAAGCCAGAAATCACATATACAATGGTTAAACAGCTCTATCCAAACCTAAAAACACGGTGTCTATGGGATGACATGGTGTCTCTGGCTGTGTCATATGTGAACTCCAAAACAAACAGACCCTGCACCTGAACAATCTGTTGAGACTCACCCTCTGTACAGGATATGAAACTGTTGAATGGGTTACAACAACATTTGGCACACTACACAAGTGTTGGTGCACAACAGACCATGGGAACTATTGTCTTATAAGCCTAATAAGCCTGATCTGCAAGGCCATGGAGTCCATCATTCTGGAACTCATAAACAAAGCTATTGGGAGCCTACCAACACCCAACCCTATCCATTTTGGTTTGGTCAGGGACAGATCATGGTCCCTAAACCTGCTAGACAGTTTTCAAGGCAGTTACCCAGGACATACATCAATGAAATGAGCTCCACATGGCCTACATAGACCTTGAAAAGCCATTTTCCAACATCCCACATACATGACGTATCCATCAAATCAACAACCTGTGCATAAAGACGTATGTCACCTGATGGATTGCCAACTGGGGCACAGATAGATCCCACAAGGTAAGAATTGTGGTCCCCCTGTTGGACTGTAAGCTGGTAACAGCTGCTGTCCCCCATGGCTCAGTCCTGGGACCTCTCCTGTCTGGTGTATACTTTTCAGAAATACAGTCAAACACATGAGGGCTATGGTTAGCAAAGTTTGTGGATGACTGCAAAAAGGTTGTCATAATCAATGTTTGGGACAACAGAGACATCCTTAAAAAGGGTCTCAGTCAGACAGATGTGGTGTCAAAATTATGGCCTCGAGCTACAGTCATACAAATACCACATAGGTGCCAACACCCTAAATATAGAGATAATAATAAGGGATCTATGGACACATGTGGATAGTCATTTCTACTTCCAGAAACACATTCACAAAGTGGTTAGAAAATCATGCTATGTGTTCCCACAAATTGCCAAGGTCTTTGCATGTAGGTCAAAGGAGGTTCCCTCTACTCAGTCATCAGACCCATCAGAGAGTATCACGGCACACTTGCGATGAATCTGACTAGGCACTTTCAGCAGCTGGAAAGACCACTGAAGTACCTCAACAAGAGGATTACTGGCCTCAAACAGTTGCCCCATGCAACAAGACTGAAGTTAACTCAATCTGTACTCTGTTGCATACTGTCTACCCAGGTGATCTCTGCCCAACAGACAGGTCCATGTCTAATGCAGAACTGATGTACATGCTCTATCTGAAGTAAACCCAAGCTCACTGTGCCACATGCTCTAGGGATATCATCATCACAACAATAAATAGAACATGTTGGAGGGATACATTACTAACTAACAGACTTCCCTTGCTTTGGAGCAGGCTCCTAACCTACATTAAGCTGAGTCCCTCACTGACACTCTTCCAGAGGAGCCTTGATAAGTGTATGTGAAACTGAAGTGTCACACCATGGATCACTTCATCAGCTCTACTACACAGAGGCATAGGGAACTAACCCCATGTGTGGTGATAGCTGTACACTCTGGCCATACTAATATATGCCTTCAGGCAGATAGCCTATTACCTACCTATGTACCTATATATATGTAGGGGAACATAGTATAATAAGCCAAAGATGGATGGGCAGAGATATGTGTAAGAGGGTGACCATGACAGGGAGCCATCCAGGACTGTCCCACCCAGCCCACATCCCAATGGCACAAAAGACATGAGGTGCACATCTCACCCACTGTACATAATAGCCACCAGTATCTGTAAGCATTACAGTGTATGTGGTGCATGTGCCTGCTGTACAACATGACTGTACAATGAAGTACACATCTACTATCTGTAGACATGTACCTGTCACATAGGTTCATAGGTATGTAGTAGACTATCTTCACGAAGGCATATATGAGCCTAGGCAAGTTGTGCAGCTTTTACCACCCCATTAAGTAGTCTCCTAAGCCCTAGTTCTAATAGTTAGTACCCTAAGCCCCTTTCTAGTGGGGCTGCTGATGTGATGCCTGGCGTGAATTGTCTGTTTCCCATCCACTCATCAAGGTTCCTATTGAAGAGTGTCAGTGAGATACTCTGTCTGATGTACATTGGGACTCTGTTCCACAGTAAGACAAGTGTCTGGGATGGTACTCTATCCCACCAGCACGTTGTATTCATTGTTGTGATGAGGTTCATATCCCTGGAGTGTGTAGTGCGACTCAATTTTGTTATCCGTAGATGGAGCATGTTCAACAATTATGTGTTGGACATGGCTCTGTATGTTAGGCAGGGTGTGCTTCTGAGTAGGCGGTATGCAACGGAGAACAGATTTAGTTTTATCAGTTGTGTTGCATAACACAACTATTTGAGGCCAGTAATCCTCTTGGTGAGATACCTCTGTGGTCTCTCCAGCTGCTGGATATGCTTAGTCGAGTACATCCAAAATGGTGCATTGTAGTCAATGAACGGTCTGATGACTTAAGAGTACAGGGCCACCACTACCTCTTTTGATCCTGATGCAAACCCTTTGTTGATTAGGTGGGCCACATAGGATTTCCTAATCACTTTGGCAACATGGTTGTCAAAGGAAAGATGACTATCTACTTGTGTCCCCAGATCCCTTATTACCTTGTGGGTTTTAGGGGGTAACACCTATGTGGTAGTTTGTGGGTACTTTGTTTTCCCCAAAGGGGATTACTATGCATTCTTTCACATTGAGCTTGAGGCCATGATTCTGACACCACACATCTGTCTCATAGAGTCCCTTCTGGAGAATATTTGTGTCATCCGGGGAATCTATTATGGCAAACACTTTACAGTTCCCATCAAAATTAGTCAACCACAACCCTTCTGTGTTGGCATTTACTTTTGAGAAGTCTATACCAAACAGGAGGGATCCCAGGACTGAACCCTGGGGGACACCATTTTTTACTGGTGTAGAGTCTGACATGTAGCCAGCAACTCTTAATTTGTGGGATATATCTATGAGCCAGTTTGCAATCCATCTTGTGATGTATGGATTCATGCCCAGGTTGGTGAGTTCATCTATGATACCTGACTGAGGAATAGTGTCAAAGGCCTTAGCGAGGTATAGGTAGACTGCGTGGAGCTCCTTTCAATCATCTGTAGCCTGGGTAACTGTCTCAAAGAAATCCACCCAGATCAGGAGGCATGATCTGCATTTGATGAAGCCAAACTGGGTGTGCTCAACTGTGTGAAGGTTCCCAGTGTCTTTATTGTTGACTTCCATTATGATTGGCACCATTGCCTTGCAGATCAGACTCATCAGGCTCATAGAGCATGAATGCCAAGGGTGTTTTGTGGCCCCACCCCTGTGGAGTGGGAAGAACGTTGCTGTGCAACATTCTATGGGTACATATCTTGTAGAGAGGATGTAGAGAGAGGTGTAGGTATCCTTGATGAATATGGATACATCCCCACCCTATGTGCTATGATCCAGGTTCTGATGCTGGAAGGTATGGAATGAGTAGTATCCTGGTAGTGCTGGTGTGCTCTCTGGAGCCTTGAACTAGGTTTCTGTTACTGCACAGATATCAATATTCTCCATACTGAGAACTGCCTCGAGTGTGTGCATTTGGAGGCTGAGACTTCTGGCAATGACTAGCATTTAGCTCACTTTGTGGTTATTTGTGTTGGTTACGGGGTTTGGTTTGTCCTGAGTGACCGGTGTTCCACACCTGAAGTCAACGCCTCATTGGTCCGATCCGACCATAAGCTAATTACCCTACATATCCACATTCTGCCCCCACCCCCCATTAAGGAAACCATGTTAAAAAATTTCTCCAAAGCCAACTTCATGCTTCTTAAGACAGAAGTGGTGAACTTCATGACACCCATGCAGATGGACAATACAGTTATGACTACTGAATCCTACACAATTGCACTTTATAAGTGCTTACATGAGTGCATGGATCATGCTATCCCAAACAGAACCAAGGCGCTATCCTCCAAGAAAATGAAGCCAATCTGGTGGTCCCCTGCCATAAACAAACTGTACAACAGAAGGAAGAAACTGTTGTAAAAGAGAGTAAAGTCCCATGAGTGGAGGAGTTCTCTGGTCAGCCTCAGTAAGAAGCTGTGATCCCTGATAAAATCCTGCAAAGCTAGTTACAAAAACAAAATTGCCACTTATTCTAAAGACAACCACAAAGCATTCTATAGCTATGTCAATGGCAACACTCAGATCTGCTCTGAGTTACAGCACAATGGCACTAAATATACAGACCCAACTGATATTGCCAACATCCTGGCAGATAGGTTCAGTGCTAACTTTACCCCCCTCTCACCCATGAAAGAGCCCATCTCTATACCGGAAGAATGCAAAGTTCCTGTCTTCATGGCTGCACAGGTAAAAACCACACTCTCTAAAACCAGGAACACAGCATCCATGGGACCAGACAACATCCCAGGCTGCGTTCTACACAAACTACAGAATGAACTGGTACCACACCTAAGTACCATGTTCAATCATAGCCTCACCTCAGGCTTTGTGCCTGCTGAATGGCGCACAGCGACAGTTATCCCACTACGCCAGGGGGGAGCCACCACGGACCCTGGGAACTAGAGCCTCATTAGCCTGATGAGCCTGGTCTGCAAGGCCATGGAACGTATCATAATGGAACTTATAAACAAAGACATTGGTAATCTCCAAACTCTGGACCCCAACCAGTTCGGGTTTGTAAAAGGCAGATCATGTCTCCTAAACCTGCTAGACTTCTTTGAAGCACTCACAAAAGCCGTAGACAAGGGTAAGGTGGTTCACACAGCCTATCTAGATCTTGCCAAGGCTTTCGACACCATCCCCCACTCTGGAATTATAGATAAACTCACTAAACTAGGTATAAATCCCTATGTCACAAGGTGGGTTGCCAAATGGCTCACTGGCAGAACCCACACTGTGAAAGTAGCAGACTCCAAATCCGACTTCAGACCAGTGACAAGTGGAGTACCACAGGGTTCAGTCCTGTGTCCTGTCCTGTTTGGTATCTACTTCCCTGAAGTACAGGCTAACACAGAAGGTCTTTGGCTAATGAAGTTCACAGATGACTGTAAACTAGGAGCCATAATCAAAACTACTAACGATGTGGACATCCTACAAAAGGGCCTCACTGAGACAGATGCCTGGTGTCAAAGCCATGGCCTCAAGCTCAATGCCAAAAAGTGCAATTGTCATCCCCTTTGGTAAAAACTCTGTACCCATGAACTATAACATAGGCAGTAGTATACTTAACACCAAAAGTGTGATAAGAGACCTTGGGACACAGATGGACAGTAGTCTCTCCTTTGATAATCACATCGCCACAGTAGTCAGGAAATCCTTCTACATGGCACACCTCATCACAAAAGGTTTCTCATGCAGAAAAAAAGAGGTCATTGTTCCCCTATACTCATCACTCATTAGATCCATTATAGAGTACAATGCCCCTTTTGGTAAGTACCTCACAAGACATCTACAACAACTGGAAAGGCCGCAGAAATACCTCACAAAGAGGATTACTGGCCTCAAACACATGCCCTACACAGACTGTCTCAAAAAACCCCAGCTTTACTCTGTCGCATATTGCCTACTCAGAGGTGATTTCTGCTTAACATACAAAGCTATGTCAAACCCAGAGCTGTTGGACATGCTCCATTTAAAGAAATCCCAATCCCTCCGAGCTACATGCTCTAGGGACCTAAACCTTGTCACCACAATAAACAATACATGCCAGAGGGATAGATTCCTGTCCCAGAGACTTCCCATACTCCAGAATAAACTACCTATCTATATCAAACAAAGCTCCTCATTAGCACTCTTCAAGAAAAATCTTGATGACTGGATGGGAAATAGGAAATTCACCCCGGGGATCCCTTCTGTGTCTCTGCTCGACAGTGGTACAGGAAAATAAATTTCTTGGGTGGCAAAAGCCAGGCTACCTTTTTGGCTGGGCTTGTGTAGGCCCCAGGGCCGATAGCCTAGTACCTACCTATGAACCTATGAACCTTTGAGCCTTGCCTTAAAAAGGTAATAGGGGGACAGCAAGAGCCTTGGCCAGTATTCAGTAGCATAGGGCCGACAGGTGCAAACCATCTGTAGCAAAGCAACGAGGCTTGTCTATCATGTCATCACAGGCAGACAGAGACTGGATCCCCTTTGAATGACACCAGAATCTCAGCCAATTGTTGAAGTTTATCATCTTTCTGTTATATTGCAGTATCATGTAGGTGAAGGTAAGATGCTACTCAAGGTCAGGGTCATGCCAGCCTGGGCTACATGATCATAGAGCTACTCTATATCTCTTGTCATGTTGTCCTGGGAGGTATGTCTCAGATCATTCACACTAACATGTATGAAGAACACGTCATATATGTACCTGTTCTTGAGTGATGTAACTGCTTGTGTTAAGTGGCGGATCATAGCACCTGACAGACCACTGAGAGTAACCTTCCCGTTATCCAGCTGAGTGAGTGGCCATCTGTGTACCTGACTATGAAGTCACCTATTACTAGTGTGTTGGGTATGTTGTTTTGCCTTAGGGCCTGTTGTGAGGCACACTGCTTTGGTGTATTATGTGTTTTCTGGCATGTGCTTGGAGGTGCATGTTGCTTGCTTGTCTGCTTAGGAGGACACTCTCTCTTTTTCAGATTAATATTTGTATTCTCCGAGTATGGTAATGTGTATTTATGTGTGTGTTTTGCTGGTGCTTATATTGTAGGTCTATGTGAGACTGTTGGTGTTGTGGTTGTATGACCCTACTCCTCTTGACTGTATTGTCCAGTATTGGGTTGACAGAGCTTAGCCACCGGTTTGACCCTGTGTGTGCCAGCATGTGGTGCATCAACCCATATATGATATGGTCATGGCTTATGCATACAATACACTCATAATACACCTAGTATGATAAGCCTGCTGAGGTTAGCAAATGTGAAAAAACCTTTGGGCAAACTGTCAGCAAGTAATGTCTGTATTGCACCCTGTAACTCCATATTGCTTGCTGAAGTGTAAAGACGTACTTAGTTTGGATTAAGAACCCCGCACTTGCCAACTGTGTGTGTGTGTGTGTGTGTGTGTGTGTGTGTGTGTGTGTGTGTGTGTGTGTGTGTGTGTGTGTGTGTGTGTGTGTGTGTGTGTGTCTGTCTCTCCCTGGGGAGAGAGCAACCTTTCTGGAGACTACTCACACCCCTTAAAAGTGGTATACTCATTTTTGTCAAGTCTGATGATGTCAGCATCCTACAAATAAACCTGTGGAAAGATGAAATCTCAATAATGTGTGTAGCGTGTCGTGTAAATGCATACTGCTGTAGTAGCATAATGTAGTTAGGTAGGGGTGTGAATCCTGTACTTGCTAACTGTGTGTGTGTGTGTGTGTGTGTGTGTGTGTGTGTGTGTGTGTGTGTGTGTGTGTGTGTGTGTGTGTGTGTGTGTCTTCCTGGGAAAGAGCAACCTTTTTGGAGACTACTCACACCCCTTAAAAGTGGTATACTCATCTTTGTCAAGTCTGATGATGTCACCATCCTATAAATATACCTGTGGAAAGATGAAATCCCGATAATGTGTATAGTGTGTCGTGTAAATGCGTACTGTTGTAGTATCATAATGTAGCTAGGGAGAGGTTTAAAGCCTGCATTTGCCAACTGTGTATGAGTGTGTGGGTCTCCCTGGAAATGAGCAACCTTTTTGGGGACTAATCACACCCCTTAAAAGTGGTATACTCATCTTTGTCAAGTCTGATGATGTCACCATCCTACAAGTATACCTGTGGAAATAAAAAGTCCTAGTAATGTGTATAGAGCGTTGTGTAAATGCATACTGCTGTAGTATTATAATGTAGTTAAGTAGGGGTTGGAATCCTACAATTGCTAACTGTGTGTGTCTCCATAGGTGGGTACTCTGCTTTCTCCATGAATGCATCTATTATCTTTGCCAGAGCGTGCTGGCACTTTCCAGACCTTAGGTCACTTCTGTATGCTTGTGACAAGCTTAGCCAATGCAGTGATCCCTGGGCTACATCTTCTGTTTCACATCCACTCATCACAGTTTCTATTGATGAGTGTGAGTGAGGGTTTATGCTGAGGTATATTTGAATCCTTTTCCAAAGCAAGCAAAGTCTGGCAAATATGACTAATCATTCTAGGTGTGCAACTTCTGTGGGTCTGCATGCAAACCCTTTATTGCTTATGTGCTCCACAGAGGGATTTCCAAAACCCTTTGGTAATGTGATTATCAAAGGAGAGAGGACAAGACACATGGCTCTATGTATACATTAGTACCTGTTCCACATTTTGGGGGCTACTACCTATGTGGTACTCTGGGGATACTTTGTTTTCTAAAAGTGGATAACTATGCTTTCTTTGGCTTATAGCTTTACAGCATGAGTTTGACACCAGGTATCTGTCTCTATGATATCCTTTTGGAGGATGTGTGTGTCATCTGGAGAATAAAGTATAGCCCACAGTATGCATTTTCATCAAACGTGGGCAGAATTATCCCTACTGTGTTTGATTGTACCTACGAAAGCTATATGCCAAACAAGAGTGGTCCCAGGACTGAGTGCAGGTGAATACCACTTGTTACTGGCATAGAATTGTACATGGAAGCTGCAAATATTACTGTGTGTCCTACATCTCTGCGTTAGTTTAATCCATCATCTAACAATCGTTTATGGTTGGTCTGTTGAGGTTATGTATAATACCAGAATGTGGGATGGGTATGAATTGCTGGTGAGCTATAGCTTGGCTGTGTGGACCTCCCCTCCCTCACCTATAGCCTTGTTAACTGGCTTGAAGTCTACTAGGTATAGGAGCCATGATCTAGCCTTTAGAGAACCTAAGTGGGTATGGTGCAGTATTTGCATGTTCATAATGTCTCTGTTAATGAGTTCCATAATGTTGTACTCCATAACCTTCCAGATAACATTTGTCTGGCTTATAGGGTGAGAGTTTCCAGGATCTGTTGTAGTTGTACCCTTAATCAATTTATGTTAACATTTGCACTGGGTGTGACGAGGGTGGACAGGTTTAGGAATAAGTATATTAGAGGGTCAGCCCAGGTTTGAAGGTTAGTAGACCAAGCCAGATAGGCAGGATTAAGTTGGTTTGTACATGTGCTGAGGAGGGATGCAGAGTATATTGTGAAATAGATGCTAAGGATGAAGCCACCAATTAACAGGAAAAGAGCAATGCCTAAGATGAGGTTTATGGCTGTGGTGAGAGAGGACATGCAGGTGTATGGTGTGACAGCGCAAGATGCAGAGGGCAGGAAGAAATGGAAACAGATGATCTACTGTGGTGACCCCCTAATGGGAGCATCCGAAAGGAGAAGAAGAAGAAGATGTAGCTCAACCCTTGTGGACTGTGAACACCATTACCATGCGTCATTCCACAAGTATGTAACCTGTATAGAGGCTGCATCTGGACAGAGTGTTTAGGTGAGTGATGACTTCATATGTCAGCTTGTTTATGACACAGCCAGGGACACTATCCAGTACCATTGCCACTGTGGTTTGGACTTTGGTAAAGAGATGTTTTAACTAGAGTGTCTGTGAATCATCAAGTTTTACATTCTTCAGGTCTGGAAATGTGGCCCCTGTGTAATGACAGGGCGGTGAAATCCGCATTCAAACTGTCTGACAAAAATTTGGTAATGTCAGTCAGATAAGTGTACTTTGTGACCATTTACATTAACTGTGACCCGATCTGAGATTTCCCCTGTAGATTAAAAACAACACTAAAGAAAGCTTTAGTGTTGTCTTTGGAATCCTTGCCATTTTGTATTTTGAAGCTTGCCTTGTATGTTTATTGAGGAATTGTATTTTCCCAATGATACTGAAAAGAGAGGTTATCCCTTCTTGGTATGTAACTCTTTTTTGGTACAACTTCACACCTTCTATTATATATTTAGTCTATGGCAGGGGTCCATGAGACTAATGCACTTTTACTGTATAAGTCAGAATTTCTTGTGTTTGTGATAGCACGATCCATGCAACCTTGTAGGTGAACAGTGTGCATTACTAAAGGATTATGCAGCTGGGACAGTGTTAACCTTAGTAATGCAAACCAATGACAGATAGCCAACAACAACATCACCCACAGCACAGTGTCAACCCGTGTCATACACACACATGCGTACTCAAGTTCCAAAATGTGTGTAGTACAATGCATACTGGCCACCAATAGAAACTATGGAGTGTTAACATTGGCCAATACAGGGCATGTCACCCTGCCCATGTGTCCAATATGCATGTACATGCAGACAGTGCACCTCCACCATGTTTACAAATGGACACCTGCAAACCTGTGTTGCACACACCCCACACTTACTGTCCACTGTATAATGCATGCTGACCCAACTACACACATCAGCCAAGTGGCACATGGGCAAACAAAACACAATTGGAATAAACACTGGTGAAAACAATACAACATTGCTAATTACAGCTTTAATGCATCATGCCTGCTCAGCTACACCTTCAAGGATATCATTACACTTTACTGCTGACAACATGCTACACATCCAACCATTGCTATACTTTATTAAAGTCACCCTGTGCATCAGCCCCATGTTAGCCTGTTCCTGCATCAATGTTACACATGACAGGAGGTGGCACAGGTTTCATCATATGCACAGGGTGTGTTGGTTTGCCAGAGGCCTACACTGAGCCATATAATCGACATGTGTATGTGAGTGTGTGTGTGAGGGCCATGAGTACTGTTATGGGCCAATGTTGATGCCATGTGTGCGGGTATGTGTTTGCCCTAGGTTTCTGGTTTAAGTGTGCGTGTCTGCATGTACACAGTTCCACCATGTGGCTGCCATATATGGGGATTTGTGAGACAGCTACAGACTGTATCTGGCAGGCTTTACAGAGCACCATCTCTGGCCATGGATACAGAACCTGTGCCTGGCAGGGGTGCTACAGACAGTATCAGGTACTAATCCAGATTGGGTACTATCCAAAGATGTTGACATATTTCCACTGGATCCAGGTCCCTGCTGGGACTAGCCAGAGCCATGTGTACGTGATCTGCTAGGACGGTCTATGGACAGCCCCCACAACATTGCTGGGGCTGCTACTGGCACTACGGTAGTGGCTGTGACTTGCTGGATGTCCACGGCGACCTCCACCTGGTGATGTTGCTGGCATACATCCATGTCGACGTCTCAACTGTCCCACACTGTCCTGACACATGGACATGACATTGTGGAGGACATCCAATGTCTTACCCTAACATCTATCAATGACCTCAGTGTAGTTACGTTTGGCACTTGCTAGGTCACAGATACTGCCATTTACAGAGGTGTAATGAGCCCTCTGTGCCCTTAGCCCCCGTCTGGTGTACCACTCCATTCATGTCTGTGCCTCCATGACAGCCTGGAACATGCGTGTGGTAGAAAGAGGTGTGGCATGTCTGCCAGGGGCATGATGGCCAGCAGTGTTCTGACAAGAACCCTGGGCATCTGCCTATGTGGTACTGCTCCAGACATCTGGCTATGGCTGCTGTGTCCTGATACATGTGCCATAGATACCACACTGTCCTGGCCAGTGCCAACCATACACTGTCCCTCAGCTAAGGGCAATGGTGATGATGGATGTACAGGCACTATGACTGTGTGCATGGATGGGGTGGAGACTTGTGTACTGTCAATTAGTGGCCCAACAACATACCCTGATAAACCTGCCTGTGCCGCAACACACCTATCTTCATCATCACTGTCTGTCTCACTGACATCAGGTTCCCTGCTGTACTGAACCAGCCCCACCTCGCCACCTTTGAGAGGAAAACAGGAAACACACTTTAAGATCACACCAACAGCACTACTAGATAGGGGCCAAGGGTACTAGCTGCTAGTACAAGGGTCTAGGGAAAAACTAAAGGGGTGGTGAATACCGCACAACATGACTGGGCTAATATATGCCTTCGGGCAGATAGCCCAGTACCAACCTATGAACCTATGAACCTATAAGACCTGAACATGACTTCAGACCACATGCCCACATGCACACATGCACACACACAAAACTACACTCCTCTCTAAAGCAGACACACACAACACCAGCAATCACAGAACATACACAATAGCAGGTGATGGTGGGGTACAGTATCACAAGCAAAACAGTCATCTCACACATGTCAGCATGCGGGACATGTGTTGCTCAACAGCATGCAGTGCAAGTGTAGTCAGTCCTTGTTACTAACAGTATACATGGCTTTGATGCATGTGTTTTGTTATTAGGTGATGACCCTCCCCCTGAAACACAATGCATAGATGGACACAACATTGCTGTGCAGGTATTCATAACTCTGTAATGTACTGTGCACCATAACTCACAGGTGTACATACCATTGCTGGATGTGTATCTGTGTGTCAGATAGGTATCCAATGCTGATTACAGCCTCTGTGTCTTTAGCAAATAATTGTGGACACATTTTTAGCACATGCATGATGAGTATTCATGCAACATCATCAGTGGTGCATGGATAATTGATGGAATACCATTCAGCCACATACCCAATGTACGGTACTTATGGTGAGTGTAGATCATATTGTGGACATGCCAGTCTCATCCATGACATGGCATGCTAAAACACAACTGCATATTTAAACACTACATATACCCAATATGTGTCATATGACCTAGCCACTCAATAGCATCACAAGACATATATGTGTCAGTTGTGCAAATGGTGATTGGTATGCATACTGTTTAGAGGTGCATATGTGTGCACACACGCATCATTATGGTGTGTAGCAATGACAGGTATGTGTAGTACTGTGGTTACAATAACTGGATGGGGTATAGTACCATAGGCCATCATCATGAAGCATCAGGTGGTCACTCAAGGCTACTAATGTTTCACAAACCAGCACTAATCATGCTGTGCCAGAACTGTACTACCTTGGCTAAATTCACCATTTCACAACCAGTTGTTACGTGAGTAAGGAGGCCAATAAGGAGCATTCCCTGACATGAATGTGTAGTGTGTTGCAAAGTGTTTAAATGCCACAGGATACGCCTCTATCCCTCAGGTATATTCTGTGTAATGTGTGGATGAGATTTTGGATACTGGAGTGTGTCTTTACAGAGAGTTTGAAAATCCTTTATGTGTAGCATGTTAAAATGCTCTGTGTATGACATAAATGTGTATGTTATGTGCATGTTGAGTATCAACTGTGCCTATCCAATGGTCACTACAGTCTAGCCACATTTGTTTGAGATGGTCTGGGTATTGCATGTGTTTGAGGCAGCTAATCACATTAGTGAGATGTGCATGCTCTTACACCAAACATGCACAACAGGCATTATGGGTAGGTGTGTTACATGTGTACATGGCCTGCACCTTAACTATGACATGCACTTTTTATTTACAATAATAAATGTAGAACACACTCACCAGCATCTGTCCACTGCCTTGATGTCACCCCAGAGGGACCTACATAGAGATGAGACAGTTTGTCAGTGGCCACAACTGTGGCATTGCTATTTGTGTTTGCAATCTTACAGTACAACAACAGTTTACATTCACAGGGCTACAGATTATGTTCCAAATGATCAGTATTGCACAACAACAGGCTCCACATCTTTGAATGACACACTCCACATCTCACATATGCATGATCTACCAATACAGATAACAGTAGTCTACAGATATGCCATGTTACCTGCATGCTCCATGTGTGCTTTCTGGGTGGCTCCAACCTCCTTCATGGCGTATGCCTGCTGCTGTTGTTGTTGCACAGGTGCCACCAGGCTCATGACGCAGCTCCTCCTCTGGTGAGGGGTGATGGATATTAACACCACCTCCTGTTGCAAGCTGTTGTCTATGCACATCAGCAGCATGCTGACAGACATGTCTGAGAAGATCACTGCAGTGGTGGCGTACCTGCTCATATGTCTGGTTATGCAGGGCTACCTCATTGACCCTGCAGACATCTTGCCACATTGCAGTATATTCCTACTGGTCCTGCTGGTTCGTGAGAACATGAGATGGTAGTGCTGAATCATACTGCTAGTATCATATCATCTTCAGCACTACTGTAACTCAGGTTCCTGCAGTGGGCCATGATCCCTGGAAGATATAAATACAAAAATATGTCTGAGCAAGTCTTATGGCACATTTAACATTATACAGTACAGACATCACTGAACTGCCATATATAGCAACCTATAAGCTAACCGAGTGTGAAACACTGTAACTGTCACTTATCATTGCTCAACCCACAACTGCTTGAAAGTACCTTGCTCACTCTCTATCTAATGAACCATGTTCTGCACAGCAACAAAATAAAATCACTATATAAGACTAAACAAGAGTACCTGGCACACTGTATGCAACATGATGCACCACCTAGCCACAGCAGATATACATCAAGCTGATGTGTAAAGAAATATATCATCCATCACAATCAGTGTAAGGTCCAGTAAATGTATTACTATTATACCACACAACTTGTTAATGCCAAACCCGTGGCCAAAATATGTGCACAACTGGGAATATAGGTCACATACTGCTGTAGTACACTATGAATGTTGCTAGATACGCAGTTATATGTTTTACCACACATATGTCAAAGGACATGTTACAGACATACCCACACACACATCAGACATAATTACAGGACACAAAGGTATGACAACCAGATAAGCTTTCACTGTGTAATAACAGTACTGTGTGTCAGTACTTACACAACCTTAATCTTGAGAAATGTAATCTGTGATGAATAAAGGGACCATACAAAACAGTGGATGCAAGCAATGTGGACATACACCATACTTTGCTGTACAGGCCCAGAGCTTCAAGTAGTACTACAGTACACACAGGATTTGCATTCAACATCAGTACCAAGCAATAATCATAGATGTAGTGCTTTAGCCTCCAATGACACACCCTAGTTAAAACCAAGGGACTTAATCACACTGTATGCAATAGCACTTGTTCTGCCTAGCAACAGAATACACAGCTTTTGCAAGGATCAAAGCAAGAACCCATAATACCATAACATAAACAGTTTCCCACTAAGCTATCCCACAGATACATATCTTTGACGTATTCACAAACATATTGACCATCACAGTCAGTCAACAGTGCAGAGAATCTATTGCAACAAGTAGATGTAGGTGTGCATGAGTATATATATATACATATATATATATATATATATATATATATATATATATATATATATATATATATATATACATATATATATATATATATATATATATATATATATATATATATATATATATATATATATGTGTGTATACATATATATATATATATATATATATATATGTATATATATATCTATCTATATGTATATATATATATATGTATATATACACATCCATTTGTCTACATATACATATATATGTAGGCACATATACATTTCACCTTTCATAGTGAGAATATCAATTATACAAAGGCTGTAAGGTGTACAGCAATGTAATAAAATTGCACAGTCTTGGGATAAATGCATTGAAGGTGTTCACAGCCCAGGTAGCTTTAGCAGGCCTGACTGGCTTCAACATTGCAAACTGAACAAACCCCCCACAGTGTTTAACCACCACATGTCATATACCAGCACTGTATGCTGTCTTGTTTGTCACACACTAAAACCTACATACAAATATGCTCATACTAACCTTCACCAACATATATATCTCCCCCCTTCACAAACAGTTGCAATATTTCCCCTGATCTATGCACATATACAGATGTGAATATATATGACACATATATATTTCTCCGTATGTGTGTGGCATACACACTCAAGGTCCACACTGTTGTAAGTCCCTGGACCTCACAGCTGAACTGTTGGGCCTTGCTGCAACACAAACAGATGTCACATATGAACACACACTAACATTAGGGGGGGGTATATATGGCAACAGATGCTAGATAAGCATACTAGACTGCTACAGCAGTTGCCAGTGCTAAGCTACACCTTAATATGACTATCATGCATGTGTTGTTCTGTCACACCCATGTTTATATAATGTTAGCGCTAATCCCCCCAACAGCCATTGGCCACACTACTGCACAGAACACAGATAACATGGATCAGATCTTTGACATTTAATGCTGAGCTACACATTTCACAGGTTTGTCCCACTGCCCACAGGTACACACAGTATTGTCCATAGCAGTAGTTAAGCAGAACATCTGTGCATAAAGAAGTACTGCTGCCACATATGAAAGTTTCACATTACGTAGACTATTCTTTAATAACATCTGCTACATGCCAATAAATACATATGTGTCACATACCTTTCCTTTGTATGATTTGGTAATATTTATTTTTCCTTTTCTCTGTCTCTCTCTCTCCCTCTCTCTGTCTCCCTCTCTCTGTCAGTCTCTACAATAGAGTGATTGAGTTTGTTTTCAGAGATTGCAGCCTGCTTTTGTAGGAATTTGCACATGAGCATGTGATGGCCTCTGCACCAATTAGTGGCCAGCATTTGCTAATTGCATGCAGCCTGCTGTGTAGTAATTGCAGTAATCACTGTCATAGCAACCCAGTACTATAAATTACTGACTCATGTAGGTGTGGTCCTTTCAGCTTTCCAAGATGGAGATCATCCTTGTTTGGTGTGGACATCATTGTTTAAGACAGAAGGTTGGTATAGTTCTTATATCAGAAGCCAGGGGTGTAACCAGAGATTTACATTTTGTACTCAGACCTAATGTTGCTGCTTCCAGTACCCACTTGTCAGTGTAGAAATGTACTCACCCCTCAACATGCTACCCCAAGATGCATGGAAAGATGTACTTTTTTTTCAACTGTTACAATTAACTGCCATACAAAGCTAGTTATAGAGATGTATTCCTTTGCCACAATAATTGTTTGTGAACTGCTATACACAGGTATATTCTACATTTGGTAGGGCTGCAGAAGTACAGAGAGCGTAAGTAGTATTCTGTGGATTTTATCTTGCTGGACTTACAGGTTTGCTGTGTACATGTTAGTTTATCAAGGCAAGTAGTCTGCTTAATTCCCAACTGTGGATCTATCCACATGATAGCCAGAGAATAGCCTGTTATTTTTTTGTCTGTGCACCACACAGGTCTTTTCAGCAATATAGCAATGGCATTCTTACAGTCGGTTGCTACCAGTACATGGCTACATCCATTTGTATTTCAGTGTTGTATCCCTACATAAGGGTATGCTTCTGAAACTCCTTCCAAAGCTATTTGCACAGTGTGTAACAGCAGAAAGGCTGATATGCCTCTGTGTTTCTGCCTCTGCCAGACCTTTCAACCAATCAGGTACATATTTGAACAGACTCAGGGAAAAGTCAAGAAAAAGTCATGGACTATCAGGGACACCTTTAAAATATTAATTCCATTAACTTGAGACATTGAGAGAATCAGGGCATATGAATTAATACACCTTTTCTGAAGTAAAATAAGTGTCTAACTCTTAATTATTGTCATTATTCATTAAGTGTAATTCACCACCTTTCTGGCCAAAGTCAGTAGTTTTAGGAGGGATTCAGAGGGACAGAGCTAAAATTTGTGTCAAAATCAGGGACATCCCTGAAAATTAGGGACAGTTGGGAGGTATGGCCTCTGCCCTAAACAGATATGCCAGTGTTTGTCCTGCTGTGATACTGTGCGGGGTTGTAAAGTGATGGTGTAACATTATTTCCTGCCACAATGGCTGCTTCTCTTATCACAGTCATGTAATGTAATCCCACAACAACTGTTGGTCAACATCCACAGAACAAGTTGTGTGGTATGGTATTCTTATTTTTCCTTTACATTCACTCATTCTGATACATGATATAATTATTTAAGCACCAACTTGATGTATATCTACCGTGGCTTAGTGATACTTCATGTTGTGTAGTGTGTGCAAAGTCCGGGGTTCGAGACTTACAGAGGTGTTTTATTTTGCTCCTGAGCAGAACAAGGGCCCTCACATACAGAGTGACTAAGGCACTTTTAAGCAGTTGTAAGTGGGTTTGTGCATTGCTGTGCATTGCTTAGCTAAGCGCAAACAAGCGCAAACCCGCGCAAACCCGATAACTACTGCTTAATGGTGCTTACTCCCGCTGACCCCCTCGCTAATTTCTTTGAAAGAAAAGAAAAATGGGGTAATAGGAAAGTGGTGAAAAAGGGGCACAAAGAGGGAAAGACAGTATGGAAAATAGCTCGGGATGTGCAGGACAGGTGTAGGGAAGGTCGATAGCTGCCCATTTCTTCAACAGCAGCAGCTGTGCATATGCAATAAATTTGGAGGTAGATATGAACCCTTCAACCCCTGAGAGAGAGGTGAGGACAACAAAGTATGTTGTAATGCCAATTAAATAACATTTCATGATTCCAATGGACATGTGTGCAAAATGGGCAGCTATGTATGAGGTGTAATTTTTTTTGGGAGCAGATTGCCCTTTTATTTTCAGGTGAGAGTGGAATGTGGGGTAGGGGAAGTAGGTATATTTGGGGAGGTAGGTTGGGGAGGTAAACAGACAAGACAAACAAGATGCATACAGGGGCGGTATATGACACATGTGGTGGGGGGAACATCTTTGATGGGGAGGGATGTTTGGAAATCGCAAGCCCATGAGCCCCCAGATGGAAACAGTGGGACTGAGGTCCCCACCCATGGGTAGTCACCACTGCACCTTCACGGCCCAGAGGGTGGCTGTGCTGGGGGCTGTGTAGGAGGGGCAGGCTGACCTGGGTGTTGCGCCACTCGGGCCTCAAGCTGGCATAGAGGTTCTGCAACAGAACGTTCAATATCTCTATGCACCACAACCCGGGCCGTTCAAAGGGTGATAGGTGCCCCTCCGTGCACGCTTGCACGGGGGGGGGGGCTGAGCCCCATCCCCTGCAGTGCTTCCACCTGAAGGTGGCACAGGGCCAATGGAGGAGGAGGTACCAGGCTGCGCACCATATCTGCTGGTGCTAGGTGCCATGGCCAGCTGAGGTGGGACAGGTGGGTCTGCTGGGACCGGCCTTCCCATACAAACTATGTTTTGGAGAGTTTAATAAAGATATGGGTTAGTAACAGTCAACAGCATTCCCAATTAGTTATAATAGCATGCAGAAGTATTCCTATTAGCCCAACACACCAGATTTTCAACAGTTGAAAAGCAAGCATAACACATCCATATATAGAACAATAGTGGACATTACAACAGCATGCAGGTTGAATTAATGGCAACAGGCCGCCAATAATGTGGTATTTTAACAGGGCACATGCATAGAAATTAATGCAAATATTTATAAACCAATAGGACATATGTCCAAACAAATGTTTTGAGATTAGACATACCGATTGAGGTGTGGAATTGCATTTTTTATGCACATACAGTAGGGTGGGAAAAGATACTCAATTAACAACTTATATATCCTTTTAGTTTTCACTACATTCCTATTAACTGCAGTTATATGTCCCTTACATGTATTATTACACTACCCAATGTCCTTATATTGTGCAATTGGATTTTGCTAGATCATTATATACATGAGCTGTACCTTACATATTTTATTTTTATTTTATTTTACATTTGTTGACCGGGATAATCCGACTGGATTTATGTCCATTTTCAGCGGAGGCCCGGGGAGAAAAGCTCCAAACAGTAGCAAATTTAAAGTTACAGAGACAATTACAATTCACAACACATTAACAAATAATTTCCATAGTATCATACAGGATGATAAAGAATAGACACAGTACAAATATTTACAGTGAATGCCAGGTCACCTGAGATCTAAATGTAGTCAGGGATTCAGCTAGCCAGGATTAATGCAATGGCAATTCCGTGTTGTCCCCAAGTATATTTTAAGTTTCGCTTTAAATTGACTTAAAGAGGAGAGTGAGGTGATATCAGAAGGTAATTTGTTCCATGCTTTACCTGCCGAGTTGGTAAGGAGAGAATCACCGGCTAAATTATTAGATTTACAGGTCTGGATGAGGAGTCGGCTGGATGAACGCAGTGATCTAAGTTTGTTACACTGGGTAACCAGTTTTTTAATCGAAGGGGTGTAGTCAGGGTTGTATATTATTTTGTGGGTCAGAACTAGTATGTTGTATGATATTAAATTTGGTAGCTCAAGCCATTTAAGTAGGGTTAGGTTGGTGCAATGATGGGTCCTGAAAGGTAACCCAGTAACAAACCTAGCAATATGATTATAACAGATGGTAAGTTTGTTCATGACAGTTTTACTGGTATTATGGAGAACAGGGGATGCATACAGGAGAGTAGAGAGAAGGTGAGTTTGAGCAATGGCAATTTTGGCTTGGGGAGTCAGGAAGCATTTTATTCTATATAACGAGCCTATTTTCTTATTAATAGTTTTGATCATTTGGTTTACATGTATATCAAATTTTAGGTTGTTGTCAATAGTTACCCCTAGTAGTTTTGTAGAGAGGTCCGGAGAGATTATGGTCCCATCCTTGACTTGGATTGTAAAGTTAATGCTGTTAGACCTTTGAGTAGGTAGAAATAGCAGCATTTTAGTTTTTTTGGGATTAAGTATCAGGCGACGACTATAGAGCCAGTTTTCTATTTTGTTAAAAGTGGATTGGGTCAATATTTGTAACTCTGTGGGGGTTGTGCTAGAGCAGATCAGCGTAGAGTCATCTGCATATTGGATACAACTGGCGTTGGGTATGACAGTATTCAAGTCATTGATAAAGATAGAGAATAATAGTGGTCCCAGTATGGATCCTTGTGGGACACCCAGTGTGTTGGGTAATAATGTAGAGAGTTTAGTCTGCCATAATACTGCCTGTTTTCTACCAATTAGATAGGAACTAAACCACTGAAGGATTTTAGCATCTAGACAAAGTGACTGCAGGGTATTAATTAGAAGTTTGTGGTCCACCATATCAAAGGCTTTGGACAGGTCCAAAAATAGTGCAGAGGAAATATTGTTGTTATTTCGATGGGTATTTATGGTATTGGGGAAGACAAGTAGGGCTGAGGTAGTACTATGGAGAGGTCTGAAACCATGTTGGGTGTCTGCCAGTAGATTGTTGGAAAGAAGGTGTTGCATAAACTGTTTTTGAACACATTTATCCATTATCTTTGCAAGAGGAGAAAGTATAGAAATGGGCCTGTAATTCGAGAGCTCGGTGGAAGTGCCACCTTTATGGAGAGGAATTACATAGGATATCTTCCAGATGTCAGGAATTTTAGCCTCTGCTAAAGAACGATTGATAAGTAATGACACAGGGTAGGCAATGGCCTCAGCTGATTTTTGCAAGTATTCAGCTGGGAGTTGATCAGCGGAGAGTGTGGTGGGTTTTAGTTTTCTGATTAATTTGCAGATAAATGAGGTGGCTACTGGTTGAAAGTTAAATAAGGGAAGATTATTAAAGGTGGGGGAATCAAGTTTGTGGGAGCTGAGTGGCAGTTGGCTGGAGAGGGCTTGGATTGTCTCGGTGAAGAAGCGGTTGAAGCTGTTGGAGACTACATCTGGGGGTTTATCGATGAGCGTGGCTGGGACAGGGGTGGTGGAGCGGCCAGGGTGAAGTAAATTGTTTAGTCCAGCCCAAAATTTTTGTGGGTGGTTTTGATTTTCTGTCTGCAGTTTATAGTAGTATTGTCTTTTATCAAGTAATATTTGTCTTTTGGTTTCATTCCTAAGTTGTCTGTAGTTAATTTGGTCGAGAGGGAGTTTAGTGGTTCGCCATGCGGTCCAAGCTTTGTTTCTAAGTTTGATTTTGAGCCTGGTCTCTTTTGAAAGCCAGGGAACATCTACTGTCTTTGTTTTCTTTGAGCGAATAGGAGCATGAAGATTAAGAATTTCTAGGAATTTTTTGTTGAAATACAGCACTGCTTCGTCCAAGATGCAGATGTTACTGCAACATATTTTGAGAGTTGCTTACACACACTACTGCTAAGACGGTACACTGACAGATCTACTTTCATATAATTATTTAGATATGTTCAGGTGAAAGTATCAGTTATATGTTAACAGCTCCCTACATTTCTGGCAGCACACTGACATTTCTGGGGAACACAATACCAAGCTACTCATGTGCCAGATTAACCTGTACATGCTGGCCATGAACCAAGAGTTGAGAGCTGTACATATGCATACAAGCTACTGGCACTCCCTTCATCTATGTTATATAGGCCTACCCAAGTGTGGGTTGACACTGCTTAATACAACACTACTATTTGTAGAATGCAACAGTACATCAACATATCAAAGAAAATGACACAGATGCACTCCATGAATCATACATTTATTAAAGGATCATTACACCTTTATTTATTGGATTAAAAGACTTTTTGAAGGCTCTCTCATTTATTTTATATAATAGCACATGCAGCATAATTACTAACCTGCCTGATGATGCAGCCTTTACAGCCTATCTTCATGGGCTTGCTGGTTCATAACCTGGACACCTGCAACTGTGAAGTAAATGCAGTGATATTGAGACAAACCTATCCATAATATAGACAAGCATAGCAATTCTTAATTACTTAATACAATGGCTACTTAGTACTGGGGCATTAGGCATTGTACAGGATTCCTGGATCCACTGGTCCAGTTGATCCTCCCTATGTTGCTTCAGGTCAGAATAATGGTGCCTGACCTGCTCACCAGTCTGAGGAACACCAGTGGCACTGGTGAGATCATGGGCAAGACGGTTCCAGTCCTCCGTTTTATATTGTGTACCCTGGTACTGACCCCACAGGAGTCTTTCCTCATGATTGTGGACAAGGAGCCAAACCATTACTTTGGACTCCTGGATGCCCCAGTGTTGCACTCTAAATCGAGTACGTTCTCCAACACCGGCCATGCTGACTGCAGAAGGAAGTTACAACCAGTTATAGCAAATATTCCCACCTGTGGAGCTTAAATATGCCTCGTTTCCCACACTTATTTGTGATTGGCCAGTTTTGGAAAAACCCAGCTGTAGGCACGCCTGCTTAGCTGATGTTGGCAATGTTTAAAATTCCTTTGATAGATATGTGTCTGTTGAAAGTGCATGTTTATGAAATGCTGTCATGGCTTAGTGGTTAAGTACTGTGATTATAGTGCACAGTATCCTGAGTTTGAGCCTTGTCACTGCTTTTTATTTTCCAACTGGGCAGACCTGACTAGCTAAGGTCCAGTAAAGGAGGTGTGAGCGTGTTTAACTGACTTTGCTCAGCTTTGCCCGACTTTGCCCAACATTGCTCAACATTGGTCTATGTTGCTCAACATTGCTTGTCGTTGCCCGCCATTGTGCTGGTTAGCGAGGTTTGCAGCTACGCACAAATACATTGTGGTTGCGCTGGTTAGCACGGTGCGCAACTATGCACAATTGGATTTAAATATGCTCAATAATGGTAAAATGTGCTTAGCAGTGCTTTATATTGCTTAAAATAGGGTACTCATGCCTCAGAATGCATAACCATTTCACCTTTATATATATATATATATATATATATATATATATATATATATATATATATGTATAAAATTTGTTCACTACTACATTTAACATTTCAATGCTTTTTACAAAACGTATACATAAAAAATGAAAGGAAATATTTTTGTATACAGATTTCCAACAGAAAGTGGAATGTGCAGTAGTGGGACTTGAACCAGGAACGCCTCCTCTTTGTGCGAAGGCTCTAACTACTATGCTATCGCTATTTTGCTTAAAGTGCATATATTTTTCTTATTATTCTCTTCTGGTGTCTAAGCTGCTAACTGTAGCTAAGCAATGGGCAAACCCACACAAACCCGCGCAAATATGGGCAGCTATATCGGATGCAAGAAAACTCTTTATTTTTAATTTTGTCAGTTGTTTAACATATGAGGGAGTGTAGTGTTACATTGTACACGTGAGCAGACTTGCTCATGTAACTCAAAATTGTGGCATTTTTTCATTGCAGGGGCATGGATTTTTGGACTGCTCAGCAGTCTGACACACCCCCTACACTCGTCCATGCTCCGTGTAAGCTTTAGAGTTGAGGCAGCGCACCCTCATTAATATGCATGGCGTGCTGCCATCATACTCTTACACTGGCGCTTCCGTGTAAGACTAATCTAGTCTTACACGGAAGATTAGTAAATCCAGGGGATTGTCTTTCAGTTTTTGATACATTGAAAGGTTATTTTTAATGGTTTGCCTAAAATATCTTTGAATATACTGATGTTTGCTTTAGAATACCGTATAAGAATTAATCTCCCTTTAAGAACCTGGGGTGGGGGGGGGAGCTGGAGGATTTTTTGGAGGAAACGGCTAGATTAGAGGAGCTATTTATTGTAAAGATGTTAGTTGTATTGGTTTAATTTGTTTGAAAAAGTCCATTAATTATTGGATGGATGAAAGTGCTCATATTTTATGACTTTTTATTGTTTTGAAGGAATAAAACTACTTCATGGAATTTTGGAGCCCAGTCCTTCTTTTAGCTGAACTGAGTTTTTTAATATGATTTAAGAGAGACAAAAACACTTCAGATTTTGCAGTGCACATCTATTTTTCAGAAAAACAATGCACACATAGGACTTTAAAACTGCAGAACCACAGGGATAGTTTCCCCTGGTGTTTCTTGCAGTATTTGATCTCATATCATCCCTTGGAAAAGAATGATTATTAATTGGTCTTTTACCACAGTGTGTAGTAAAAATTGCACCAGTGAGCAATTTATCCCTGGATGTGCCCCTGTAGTCTTAACTGTACTGTACAGACCAAAAAAAAAATATTTACAAACACCTCAGGGACATCGTAATGGAAATTTGGATAGTTCTATAGCTACACATTTTATGCATAATTATATACTTGATTTTTGCAGTGGTGGCTTCTGTTCTTTATCATATTCTGCTTAATGTGATGAGCATTTTAAAAGGGAGGCTTTGGTTTAATGGTTAAGATATTTGTCTCGTAAACACAAGGCACATGGTTTGGTTCTAACCTCAGATTATTGGCTAGGCTTAAAATGGCCCTTTAAAGCAGATAGCCTAGTATTCACCTGTAAACCTAAACAACCATTTGTGAACAATAAATCAAAGTAGATATTTAAATTCAGTTATTAACTGATTATCTTTTATAATAATTTTGGACTTTGTTGCTAATTTAAGTGCTTCCTTTTTCTTATTGGTTAACTTGTATTCGTATAAGCTTAATGTTCTGTGTATTTTTTTTTAATCCTAAGAAAGTTTCTAAACTGAGATGCCGAGGGGGGGGGGGGGTTACAATAAACTTTTTTTTTTGCTTGTGTTCTTCCATTTTATTATTTATTTTGCTTGTTGACTACAGTTCTATTACAAAAATATAACAAAAGTTAGAAAAGTTTTCCAGACTGCTGGAATTGCCAAGAAGCCCTATTTTGATTTAAAGCAGTACTCGGATGTTCCATTTAAAAGGTGACCCATGACTGAATTTTACCTTATTCTGTTTTCTTTTCAATTGTCCATATATTCATATGCTTTAATACCTCATGTAAAAGAGATAGGTGATTTTCTCCTTGTGAATTGTGATAATATAAATTAAGTAACAAAACTTTCTTTCTATATTTCTTTTGTTCATTTTAAGAAATCTCTAATGGATTTAATGATGAATTGCAATATTTTCCTAGTCAAAACCAGAGTACATTACATTAAGGCCATATGCTATTATTTGTAATTATTTCTACCTCTAGCCTTTCATGCTGTTCTTGTTATTTAAAGTTTACTTTCCTAAGTAAATCTTTACTCCTAATTAAATTAAAATCAGTAACAATGCTTTGCATATAGGAAAAAAGTGGCAATATAGAGGGATTGTGAGGTGAGGTAAAACACAAGGACAATGGTTTATTGTTGACATAGATGACACAGAAAAAAATGAGCAGACCTAATGAATGTCAAAGGTTTCATCATGAAAGAAGAGGAGGGATATTATTGCAGTGTCACTATACTTTAGATTACTGTAGAAACATATTTTATTTTCCATTTCTTGTATGCTTTGTTAACCAGGTGGGTCTGGTTAGGCTGGTGGCCTCTTTTCAAGGTATAGCCAAGGCGGTATTCACACTGACTAGGGAAATTTTGGCCAGGGCACTAGGGGCACCTGAACTTTTTATTTTTTTGATAAGTGCTGTGAACTTTTTCCATTCACCTGTGCTATTAGCAACCTGGACAGATGAGACCAGAATTTAATGTCTCAGAAGGGTGGAATACTCAGGAATGCAGCATGCCCCAAGTGTTGCACTGCAGTGTCAGTACTTTAAAATGAATAGAAGTTCCCAGAGTTGAAAAGGAACCCACAGATTTCTGATCTTCCAGAATCAAATGCAAGTGTGCGACCCGCTGAGCCACTGACATTACTATCCCTTTAAGCTAAGCTGCATATAGAAGCAAAACTATTATGTCATTAATAATCCCTTAGGAACAGCTGTTTTATTTAGGAGGGAAAACAAGGCATAGGAGAAACATTTGCAAGATTCAGTCTTTACAAATGGAATTACACTAAGACTGTTCTGTACAAGATGAATGGTTAAGAATTTTGTAATTAAGGAGTGCCGTTATTGGCATTTGTCCAGATGTCTAACTTTCACATAGCTTCAAATGGTGAAAAGCAGAGATGACACACAGTCCATGTGGTTTACAATGACTCGGGTTACCTATAGTACAACAGTTGTAGAGACCAAATTGAGGTTAAGAGGGTTATCTCATGTATTCATTTTAAAGTTGGGCAGTGCAGTGGTGCAGCAGTTAACATTGTCACTTCCCAGCAGGAGGTTCTCTGGTTCGAGTTCAGTTGGGGTGCTTTCTGTGCAGAGTCTGCATGTCCTCCCTGTGTTCACATGGGTTTCTTCCAGGTGCTCTAGTTTCCTCCCACATGCCAAAGTCATACATCTGGAACATTTCTCCACTGAAAATAGGCTCTGTCCCATTCAGACTTTCCCAGTGAACCAATGTTAAATAAATAAGTTGATAGTCATAGAATTCACAGCATTCAAGACGGAGGAGTAATTGACAAGAGCACCTGCTCAGCATGTGATTAAAGAATATTTAAGTGTGGAAACAAGCAACTCAGCAGACTAAATTGGAGAGATTATAGCATCAATGGCTTTCCAGTTGTGTTAGCACATATTGAGGGATGCCATAAAGTATTTAAGCAGCACCACTGGATTAAAAATAAGGAAATATGTAAATGCTCTTTATTGTTATAAACTGACATCCTTATATTAGCTTTATAGCAGTTTCTGAGCTTTTTGTTGACCTTGGTAACCTGGCTTCTGGCTGTAAGTGATGCAGAAGGTTCTAACCAATCAAAATTGCTAGGTACTAAATGTATTAAATGAAAACTTGTGGACTTTGTTGTACTAAGTCCAAACTCCCTAACTCCACAAAAGGAAATTGATTACAGGAAGTGATGCAAAATTCTGCTGCTTTCCCTACAGAGTCTTTACTGTTGGGCAAATGTCTGCACTTTTCCTCATTTGTAAAGCCTTACTAACCAACTGAAATCTTCCAAGATACCCTTTACAATGTACCACTTGATTCCTTTAAATGTGTGGATACTTTGACTAATACTTTTCTTACCTTAAATCTTCAACATCTATATTAGGAAATCCAAAATTCATTGGCAAATAAACTCAATCCCCACATCATCCCACTGATATGTCAGGAATACACAACAGTTATGGAAACTAGACCAAAGATATTGGCCAGACAACTGGAGATCCTACGAATATGTGGACATAACACAACATTAGTAAAACTACACTGAGCTACTGAGCAATGCCCAAACTACAATCAAATTGACATAACACTACTCAAGTCCAGCTCTGGGGCTGTACACATGCATTCGCAAATATAACAGGCACTACAGGGATGTAACACTAGGGGTAAAAAGATACCGGTGTGAAAATGCATACCCCCAAACAATTGCACCACAGTCACAGTGACATACCAGTAAACAAACAGAACATGACAGTATAATGACTGTGTGAGCAACAAAATCCCATTTGCCACTTCCACATTACCGTACATATACTCCCCAAGGTCACAGTGTAGTGGGAATCTTGAGGTGTTACGGGACATGTCATGGTCTGCATGTAGAAAAATATAAAGGTGATAGGGAGCCAGAAACAGGAGCAGCATGCACAGTCATATAGAAAGGGCCCATGACACTCACATGTATCCCCTCCCTACACAGCCCAAATAAGATGCACACATTACACTGCTACACAATATTGACAGTCTTTTAACAATGGGCAGACATACACAGACTTCTCAAATGTACAGCTTCCCACAGAATGTATAGGCACAGGACTCATATCTATGGCCGCTTCCTTCATAGGTTCATAGGTGTGTACTAGGTTAATGGCCCTGGAGCCTTTACAAGCCTAGCTCATAGGATTACCCTGGCATTGTGCCACCTGACCTTAGTTCCCAGTGCCTCTGTCAAGTAGAGCCACTGGAGTGATCCCCAGGGTAGATTTTTTATTTCCCATCCACTCATCAAGTTTCCTCTTGAAGAGGGCCAGTGAGGTGCTCTGTTTGACATGCATGGGAAGCCTATTCCATAGCATAGGCAGTCTATGGGTTATGAACCTGTCCCTCCAGCATGTTCTGTTGATGGTGGTAATGAGGTTGAGGTCTCTGGAGCATGTGGCGTGGAGGGATTGGGATTTCTTTAGATGTAGCATTTCTAACAGAGCTGGGTCAGACATGGTTTTGTAAGTCAAGCAGAGATTGCCTCTAAATAGATGATACAAGAGAGAGAATAGTTGGATTTTCTTAAGTTTGTCCATATAGGACAAGTGTTTAAGGCATAGAATTCTCTTTGAGAGGTACTTTTGTGGCCATTCCAGTTGTTGCAGGTGTCTAGTGAGGTACATGCCAGACTGGCCTAATGAGGGAAGAGTAGAGGGAGACAATGACCTCTTTCTTCCTGGATGCAAAACCCTTAGTAATGAGATGTGCCACATAGAAGGACTTTCTGACAACAGTGGCAATGTGGTGGTTGATAGAGAGGTTGCTGTCAACCTGTGTTCCCAGACCTCTTATAATGCCTTCTGTGTTCAGTGGACTACCATCGATGTGGTAGTTCATGGGAAATGTTTTTTTCTCAAAGGGGATGACAACACATTTTTTGGCATTGAGCTTAAGGCCGTGGTTCTGACACCAGTTGTTGGTCTTACTGAGGCCTTTCTGTAGGATGTCAGCATCACTTGGAGAGTTAATAATAGCTCCCAACTTGCAATTGTCTGTGAACTTTGTCAGCCAAAGTCCCTTTGTGTTGGCCTGGACTTCAGAGAAGTAGATACCAAACAGGAGAGGATGCAGGACTGAACCCTGTGGGACTCCACTCATGACTGATCGTCAGTCTGACTTGGAGTCAGCTACTTTCACACTGTGGCTTCTATCTGTGAGCCAGTTTGCAACCCACCTAGTGATATAGGGGTTGATGCCTAGCTTACTGAGTTTTTCTATGATTCCTGAGTGGGGAATGGTATCAAAGGCCTTGGCCAGATCAAGGTAGGCTGTGTGAACCACCTTGCCTTCATCCACAGCTCTGGTGACTGACTCAAAGAAGTTGACCAAGTTGAGCAGGCATGACCTACCCTTCACAAAACAAACTGTGTGGGATCCAGAGTTTGGAGATTCCCTATATCCTTGTTTATTAGGTCCATGATGATGCATTCCATAGCTTTGCATATCAGACTCATTAGGCTAATGGGGCAATAGTTCTCAAGGCCTGTGGTCACTCCTCCTTTGTGGAGAGGGATGACTATAGTAGTGCGCCATTCAGTAGGGACAAAGCCTGAGGTGAGGCTGTGATTGAACAGGTCACACAGGTGAGGTATCAGTTCACTCTGTAGTTCATGTAGAACACAGCCAGGGATATTGTCAGGTCCCAAATAAGCTGTGTTCTTGGCCTTGGACAGTGCTGTTTTAACCTGTGCAGCAGTAATACTGGGTGCCTGACAGTCTACTGTTAATGTGATAGGTCCTTTGGGAGGGGAGAGAGGGGTAAAGTCGGCACTGAATCTGTCAGCCAGTATATTGGTAATATCTGTTGGTTCGGTATAGGAGGTACCATTGTGCAGTAACTCAGAGCAAATCTGGGTATTACCATGGAAATTCTTTACATAACTATAGAAGGCCTTGCGGTTGCCTTTACTATCTGTTGCAATTCTGTTTTCATAGCTAGATTTAGAGGATTTGATGAGGAATCTCAACTTTTTGTTGAGGCTGATAAGGGAGTTTTTCCAGTCTTGGGACTTCACCTTATTCCGCATCAGTTTCCTTCTTCTGTTGTAGAGTTTGTTTATGGCAGGGGACCACCAGATTGGCTTCCTATTTTTGGAGGAGACCATCTTAATTCTACTGGGTATGGCGAGATCCATGCATTTGTGTACATGTTCGTGCGGTGCATTGGTCTATGATTCGGCGGTCATGCAACTATTGTCCATTTGCATGGGTGTCATGAAGTTAGCCACCTCTGTTTTTAGGAGCCCGAAGTTAGCTTTGGAGAAGTTTTTCATGGTTGTTATCTTTGCGGGGGTGGGGTGGGGCTGGGGGTGGGAGGAATGTGGATTTCCAAAGTGATTAGTTTGTGGTCAGATCTTACCAAGGATGTTACATGTCTGGTGGTCTATGACATCACTTGGATGGTAGCAGGAATGAATGCAATAAATAATGATACTATATACCTCTGAACCTCTTAGTGCATGACACCTGGGCAAAGCCTGACATAAATGCAGGACAGAGGCCTAAACACAGGGGTATATTGGACATACTGCTGTTATAAAAGTAGACAGTTGCGTGTTACCGGCTTTGTTGTAACATATCTTTTCTGAGGGATATGAAGTCAATAACACCAATGGATGTTCGCATTTACTGAATGCATTCTCCAGAGTATCCTACTGATTAGCCAAAGGCAACAACTCTCTGGCGAACAGACCAAACATATGAGCAATGCATTTGGACAGTGTCGAGGCCTCTGGACAGTGTAGAGGTATGACTGCAGTGATATAACAGAATGGAAATCCCCTGACAGCTACCAAACATGTCACCCAGCACCTTATGAAGTGCAGTAAGACCAACATGACATTCCCTCACATCAACTCTGGGCAATTACCCATGTATATTCAAACACAGTATGCACTACAAGGACAGAACTGTAGTGAAAAGCAGAGACTGGTGCAAAAATGTCCACCCAAAAACATTTGCACCACAGTCACAGCAACATACTAGTACCCAAAATGAACTCTAGAGTAGAACACGTGTCTGAACAAACATATCCTGATTGCCAGTCACACATTATACCAGCATATACTGGCCCAATTTACAGTGTACTGGGAATCCTAAGGTGTTACAGGACATTTCACAGTCAGCCCCTACAAGCATACAGACCTGCTAGACCACCAGCAGCTGTAGCAGCATGCAGAGTCAGATAGGTAAAGGATGTATTGCACTCACATCTGCTACTCTCCCTACCCAGCCCAACAAACATCTATACACAACACTGCTACTCAGTCTTGTCAGTCTGTTCACAATGGCCAGGCAGAATTAACTGTCATATGACAGATTTCCACAGAATTACCAGGATGTGGAACCATAATCCTGGCCACCATTGCATACCATGGCCAGGAGTCTGCCAGGTGATTGGCATGATTACTGGAGTGCAATTGGTAACTAATGATAAACCATACCTCTGCACCTCATAGTGCAGGACATCTGGACAATGCATGACATACTTGTGGGACAGGGGGCTGGAAAGAGGGACATATCACACATAATGGTGTTACAAACTGAAACAGTAGCTGATGTTACATGTGCTGTTGTAACATAACATCCCTGAAGGATATGATGTCTGGAACACCAATGGATGTTGACAGTTACTGACTACAATCCTCACATTATCCTACCAACCCCACAAAAACAGATGATGTTCGAGAAACAGACCAAGCATAACAGGCAAACATCTGGTGAGCCTGTGGACAACATGCCAGTTGAGAGGTATGTCAGAAGCATATCACTGTCAGATGTCAAGTCACCCAGTAAATGCATGTCCAGATGAATCCTGTCAATCTAGCAACCCTCCATGTGTATAACAGCACTAATGACATACAATCTGTACCCAATTCTGGAGGTTCACCCCCATGTTGTTGGGCTGTCCCCACATGTCCTGTCCTGTGAGGTATTTCCACCTACTGTCTGTGAACCTGTACCCCCACACCTCTGTAATGTCCCCCACACAGTCAAGGAAAATGGGCAAGGCTCACATGAAGGATGTCCCATATGTTGGAACTAGGAGCAGTGTCCAGGCCCACACCACAATACTATGTGGGCACCTACATAGGTTTATGGCCTCAGCAATACCTGACAGGACAACATCAACCCCCCTCAAGGTAGGCTGAATGCCTGTGGTGGACAGCAGCAATACTTGACTACCATCATATGTGGAAATAATCACAGGATGGCCCAAGAAGGAACAAGTGCCTCACTGGAAGCCATGTCACCTTGTTCTGCACAAGCAAATAAGGTCACAGATGATGTACCCTAAGGCTTTTAGTGCAAACTGCAGACATCCACCAAGGCTAATCACTAGGCCTTCCAGACGTGTGTCTGCAATTCCAGAGGCAACACACATATCTGCTCTGTAGTGGTCAATAACACCACATACACATATGCCATGGATATAGGCAACCGGCTGCAGGCAGGTGAAGTGTAAACATCACCCCCCTGTAGTGGTCAGAGTCCTAGCTTTGCATGCAGGCATACACGGTTTGAGTAATGCAACAGGCAATCCAAATTTATATGTGAAAACAGTGTTAAACATGCTATATTCATATTAAAATATGTGGTAAGTTATTTTTGTCATCCAGGCTAGTATATCTGGTGTAAAATGGATGTGTGAGTGCATATAACATGTGAAAACACCCATGTATACACATATCTCATACAGTATAGTTACACCGTTTGCTACTGTAATGAAAGCACATACAGCCATGTCATGTAATGGAAATCATATACACTTACTAAATGAAGTCATTAGTGTGGTATATTATGAGAATGAACTGTGAGCAATGGTTAGCAATGCTCAACTATGCTTAACAGGTTTAAGAACACATTTCTGTTGTCCTTACCCCTCTCTCGGGGGTTTGAGAGTCCAAATTCACCTCCAAATTATGTACAAATGCACAGCTGTTGCTGTATAAGAAATGGACAGCTATGGACCTGCCGCACACCTATTCTACACATCTCCACTGTCTTTCATATTGTTCTTCCCTCTGCATACCCCTTTTCCACCACTTTCCTATTACCCCTTTCTCTTTTCTTTTAAAGAATTAGTGTGGGTGTAAGCATGAGTAAGTGGTTGTAAGCGGGAGTGAGAGCAACAAAATTATCAGCCCTGGCAGGTTTGAACCAAGGGTCCTGTACACCATAGTCAGAGCAATGTACTACTAGACCATTTGAGTTGTAGGGGTTACTGATGCTTTTTCCAACATATGCTCATTCAACAGTAGGGAAAAGTTTCTGTAGCATCAGTCAGGTTTCGTATTTATACATATACACATGTATAAATGTATGGCGATGCATATATATATGGACAAATATATACATAATATAAACAGCGATATACATATAAAATATACACACACATATATATATATATATATATATATATATATATATATATATATAAAGAAACTATACATATATAGAAAAACAAATATGTACACACACACACACACACACACACACACACACACACACACACATATATATATATATATATATATATATATATATATATATATATATACACATATACATATATATATATATATATATATATATATATATATATATATATATGTATATATATGTATCTACCTGACTACATTGACTGTTCACAACAGCGACAGCAACTCAGAAGATTGACATGTCAGAAGACCGATGGAGGAAAACACCGACACTGAGAACACTGAGATGGGGAAAGGATGTGTAAGTATGCGGTAGTGACGGCCGTTAGGGTGCGAGTAAGGTAAGTGTGCGATGTTGACGGTCTGTAGGGATAGGGGTGGGATAAGTGAGTTAGGGTTAGGGCGCGGGTTAGGTAAGGGTGCGAGTAAGGTAAGTGTGCGATGTTGACGGTCTGTACGGATAGGGGTGGGATAAGTGAGTTAGGGTTAGGGCGCGGGTTAGGTAAGGGTGCAGTAGTGATATTTGTTGGGTTAGGGGCAGGTTAAGTGAGTTAGGGTTAGGGCGCGGGTTAGGTGAGTGTGCGATAGTGATGGACCTTAGGGTTAGGGTTTTGGTTAGGGTTGTAGATAGTTGTGTATGTAAGGGTTAGTGTTGGTTTGTAAGGATTTTGGTGTGCTTGTGTTGTGTGTGTGGGTTTTGGACAGGGGATTTGTTTTGTTTGTTCTTATGATGTGTCGAGTGTATGTGGTGTCGTGTTTGTGAACTGTCGATTATGTGGTGTCGGTGAAGTCACTGTCGGTGTTATGAAATGTCGATGTAGTCAGGTAGATCCATATATATATATATATATATATATATATATATATATATATATATATATATATATATATATATATATATATATATATATATACTCATAACACGTAGTGAAGTCATACCTCAGAACCATACCTACCAACCCCTTACTGCAAGAAATCTGGTCCAAGGTTATCCAAATGGGGGAGAATGGGACAAAACTAGGGACATATTCCAAATATTGCTCTTATAAATGTTGAATGTTTCCTGAATAACAGGGTTTGTTTCAGCATACATGTTCTGAAGGATGTGAGTTCTGAAACTGAAATGTATGTCATCATTTACTGTCAAAAGTCCTCAGATTATCACAGTGATTTGCCAGGGATATGAAAATAATACATCTGTGGAACAGACCAAAAATATGAGCAATAAACCTGGACATACTGCAACAATCCAGACATTCCCAAGGTAGGCTCAGAACCCTTTAGTGCAATGAACCTGGGCCAGGTCTGACAAAGTGGGGGAGAAAGCCATGGAAATAGGGGCATATCTGAAATACTGGAGTAGATAAGCTGACACAGTTGCTGCAGTAACACCCTCATGTCAGTCCTAACATATATTGACTGAAATAGCACAAGTCCAACACTCAGTTACTTCCCACTAGTTAGTGACTGAAATCCTCACATCAGCCCACTGATGTGTCAGAAATGCACAACACTTATGGGGGCCAGGTAACACAACTTCCTACAAATATCCGGACATAACATCACACTAGGAAAACTACAGTCAGCTGCTAAGCATGCCATCAAGCACTGTACAAACTACAGTCAGACTGACAAAACACTAACCCAAATCTGCTAGGGTGAATTACACATGTACTGACAAATATATCAGGCACTACCGGGATGTCACAGCACTGAAAAACAGACACCAGTGTGAAAGTGCATGCCCACAACCAATTCAACCACAGTCACAGTGACATACCAGTATGCCAAAGGAACAGTACAGTATAAGGACTGTGTGAACAAAAACATCTCAACATGTTTGCCACTCACACACTACCCAACATATACTGGCCCAATTCACAGTGTACTATGATGCCTGACTGTGGCATGGGATGTGTCTCAGTCTGCCCTACAAACATATACAGCAGATAGACCACCAGAAACAAAAGCAGCATGCACAGGCAGATGGAAAAGGAGCCATAACACATACATCCATGCCCCCTCCTACACAAGCCAAATAACATTGACAAAATACACTGCTACATAATCCTGACAGGCTGTCAAAAATTGCCAGAAATACACAGACCTCTCAACTGTACAGAGTCCCACATAATGTCCAGGATTTCCCCCATATATTAGGCCTCCCACATAACATGTCTGGCAGTCTTATACACCACTGGGATAATGTCAGGAATGTAGGTACTAAATAATCATGTACCATACCTATCAGCCTCTAACTGCATGACATCTGGACAAAGCTTGACATAGTTGTGGGACAGAGGCCCCAAAACAGGGGCATATTTGAAATATTGCTACTATAAACTGAGAATGTTGCTGTTGTAACAGGTTTAGTTGTAACATATCTTTTTTGAGGGATACAAGGTCAGAAACACAAATGGATGTTAACAGTTACTGACTGGAATCCCCAGAGTATGCCACTGATTTTCCAAAGACAAAAAATGTCTGAGGAGTACACCAAACATAGGAGTCCAAATCCTGGCCATTCTGCGGATAGCCCTACAGGTGGAAGTTATGTCAAATACATAACACTGTCAGAATTAAAATCACCCAGGAATGCCATGTCTACACAAACCCTGTTAGACTAGCATTAATCAAAATGTATAACAGCAATACTTACATTATGTCCCTATGTCTGGAACATTCACCCCCATTCTGTGGGCCTGTCTCCACAGTTTTGGTTGTAAGAGGTATTTCCAAATACCCTCTTTGATGCTGTTGTTCACACACCTCCATAAAGTCCCTGTCACTGGCAAGGAAAAGGCCAACACTCGCATGACATAATCAATGATAGGAGTGTGCTGCCATGCCATTGGCTATATGAATAACAACACAGCTGTCCTGCATACAATTATCAAGTGGGGGACAACAGTTGGTGCACAGGCCATCAGCTGCTCATGAGCATTACCTACAAAAGGCAAGCTGCTGACCATGCAAAACAGATGTACACCCTACATCCTTTAGAGACAAAGAGAGAGAGAGAAACAGTGAAAAGAAAAATAAAACCAAGCAGGATATAACCACCTACACTTGAATAAAACAAACAGGTATGTCAAACAAGTAAGCATGTAATGGACTGCAGTAGGGTTATGTAAGAATGGGAAATAGGAGCTGTAACATATATGTCTTAACAAGACTTGCTGTACTGATATATTACTCATCAGAACCTCTGGCCATAGCATCAGGGTCTGTCTGCAGTGACATAGATCATAGGTCAGGCCCCTGAGTCAACCCAGGAAAGTATGTCCCACATATGACTACTACTGCAGTGCGTGTTGAACAATATTAACTGTGACAATGCTAGGCCACCTACTGGGATGTTGTACATATCCATATATTTCTTGTGAATACAACCATGACATACTTGGTTGTCTCAGAAATGTGACTATACATGGTATTTGCATAGTAAAGTACTGTTGCACACATGTGTGTTAAACTGCATGTGATATACTGAGCTCATATATTAAACAGTCCAGTGTTATTCACACTGACCATATGTGTGCCTCATACTGTAGTCATTTACTCATACAGTTGTATTATGTCTGGCAAATCATTGGCAAGTCTGTGAAGACTGACATTACAACATCTCCTTCTTTTTCTTCTGGCTGTTCCCATTAGGGGTCACCACAGTGGATCATCTGTTGTCATTTCTGCCTGTCCTCTGCATCCTGCTCTGTCACACCAACCACCTGCATGTCCTCTCTCACCACATCCAAGGATCTTATCTAACACTTTCATCTTTTCATCTTACCTGGCAGCTTCATCCTTACCATCCTTTTCCCAATATACCAAGCATCGCTCTGCAGCACATGTCCAAACTGATGTAATCTTGCCTCTCTCAGGGACCTGATTGACAAACATGTAGGTAATCTCCTAACTCTGTACCCCACACAGTTTAGCTTTGTGAAAGGGAGATCATGCCTGCCCTACATGGTTGGCTTCTATGAGTCAGTCACCAGGGCTGTGTATGACAGTAAGGCACTGCATATAGCCTACATCAATCTGGCCATGGCTCTTGATACCATTCCTCAGTCAGGAATTATGGATGAACCCACCAAACTAGGCATCAACCCCTATATCAAAAGGGGGATTGCAGACTGGCTCACAGATAGAACACACAGTGTGAAAGTAGTGAGCCCCAAGCCAGACGGGCAGCCAGTCATGAGTGGAGTCCCACAAGGATCAGTCCTGGGTACTCTCCTGTTCAGCATCTATTTCTCAGGAGTCTAGGACAACACAAAGGAACTCTGGATGACCAAGTTCACAGACAACTGCAAGCTGGGAGCCATCATTAACTCCACAAATGATGCAGTCATTATACAGAAAGGCCTCACTGAAACCAGTGACTGGTGTGGAAACCATGGCCTGAAGCTCAACACCACAAAATGGATAATCAACCCTTTGGTAAAATCTCAGTTCACACCATGTACTACAACGATGGGAGCCCAATGCACACTGTAGGTGTTATTAGAGATCTGGGGACACAGGTTGACAGCAGCCTTTCCTTTGACCACCACATTGCCAGTGTGGTTAGGAAATCCTTCTATGTGGCACATCTCAATACCAAGGGTTTTGCATCCAGGAAGAAAGAGGTCATCATCTCTGTGTACTCTTCCCTCATTAGACCAATCATCAAATATAATGGCCCATTTGGCATGTACCTCACTAGACACTTGCAACAGCTGGAGAGGCCACAGAAGTACCTCACAATGAGGAACCTAGGCATTAAACACATGTCCCAATCAGACAGACTCAAAAGACTCCAGCTATTCTCTGTCTCATATCACCTACTTAGAGGTGATCTCTGCTTGACTTGCAAAGCCATGTCTGACCTAGCTCTTTCAGAAATGCTACATCTAAAGACATCCTAATCTCTGTGCACCACACACTGCAGGGGCCTCAACCTCATTACCACAATCAACAGAACATGCTGGAGGGACAAGGTCCTCACCCAGAAACTGCACATGCTTTGTAATAGACTTCCCATACATGTCAAGCAAAGCACCTGTTGCAGAGATATCTTGATGAGTGGATTGGGAAATAGAAAGTACACCCCAGGGATCACTCCAGTGGCTCTGCTTGTTGGGGACACTGGGAACTAATGTCAGGTGGCACAATGTCAGGGCACTTCTATGGGCTAGGCTTGTAATGGCTCCAGGGCCATTAGCCTAGTACACATCTATGAACCTATAAGGGGAGTGACATCGGCATGACTGATAAAGTAGGCCAGTGGGTGAGTAACTTATGAAAATACATCTTCCTACAAACAAACACATGCACTTATACACTCACACACAAATCTGCCAGATCTGAGAATGGAACTCCTGCCTATCTAATTATTTGTACTATAGTGTTACACAGTTATCACATGTGCTACAGAGCTTATTGAACTAACAACTGGCCAAAAGTGCTGATAAGGTGAATGGCATCAGCATGACTGATAAAGTATGCCAGTGGGTTGGTAACTTATCAAAATATTCCGTCCTACAAACATACACACTTTCACAACCACACACACATTTTCCAGATCTGAGAGTAGAGCCTCTGCCTCTCTAGTTATTTGTACTATAGTGTTACACAGTTATCACACACACTACAGAGATTAATGGGCTGACAACTGGCCAAAGGTGCTAATAAGGGGAATGACATCAGCAGGACTGATAAACTAGGGCAGTGGGTAGGAGACTTATCTTTTTCTTACAAATCCACTCATTTGCTAGATCTGAGATTAGAACCACTGTCTAGCTAGTGATTGTACTATAGTGTCACTTAGTGATCACACACACTACAGAGCTTACTGGGCTGACAATTGGCCAAAGGTGATGATAAGGGGGAATGCCATCAGCAGGAATAATAAAATAGGGCACTGGGTGGGAGACTTATCAAAATACTTCTTACAAATGTACAGACACACTCATTTGCTAGATCTGAGATTAGAACCTCTGTCTAGCTACTGATTTGTACTATAGTGTTATACAGTTATCACACATGCTATGGAGCTAACAACTGGCCAAATGTGTCAATAAAGAGAATGACATCAGCAGAACTGATAAAGTGAGGCACTGGGAAGTGTTGTGGGTGGGAATAGAAACAATCACACAATCCCTCCCTCTCACACAAACACACACACACACACACACACACACACACACACACACACACACACACACACACACACACACACACACACACACACACACACACACACACACAGTTGCCAGTACTGAGATTATAACCCCTGCTTATCTAGTTATTTGTATTACAGTATTACACAGTTATCACACACACTACAGAGCTTACAGGGGTGATCAGTGTCCAATGGTACTTCTAAGGTGCATGAAAGCAGCAGATCATCTGAAGTAGGGCCATGTGAAGTGTACTGAGTGGGAAGAGTCTCCTAATACTTGGACCTAAGGAGACACACACACACAGGCAGGTGATGTGATATTATAAACTCAGCCTCAGTACTGCTACAAAATGGGGCTCACCTTTTATGTTCGCACGTGCAACTGTTTACAGCTGGTATGCCACTGTCCACAGTAGGACATCACTGTATACCATTCAGGGTCTCTGTGGGTGTGTGACTCACTCTGTGTCCCCTTATGTCTCTCTCTGTATCACTGTCTGTCTCTCAGTTCCTCACATCTATGTGTGTGTATGCTTGACATATATTATCTGTTGCCCATATATATGTGTGTGTATCTCATGCAACAAATGCAGTTATATCACATATGGGCCACCTACAGCTAGTTGAGGGTAATCCTGTCTGATGTGTGTGTGTGGGGGGCAGTTGAGGTGTACATAGCTGTCTGTATGCATGGGCATATATACACAATACAGGCATATATTCCGGTGTGGGTTCCAACATGTCCTGTGATTCTCTAGGTGTAGGAGCATGCCCAGTTTGACATTCTATAGTTAGAGTGGGACTCCATTCCAGAGATAGATGTACTGCAATCCAGGGTTTTGTGTGCTACAGCCATACCTCTCAGGAGTACACAGGACTTTCCTCAGGGTACTTGTTTTGTTTAGCAGACATTTTCTGACATATCTGTAGTCTGAAACTGCAATGTATTGTGTCATTACCTAGTGCAAGACATCCTCAGATCATCACAGTGCTTTACCAGAGGAATATTAGTTGTATGATGCATAGACCATTATTAATAGGGCAGCTATGTAAATTATTGCCCAACAAGGCCATTTGTGAGGTGTGGCTACAGCCGGTATAGTAATGACACACAGCTGTGTAAACAGTCAAGCAACCTGGTGATATACTGTCTGGGGATCTCCTGCTTGTGTGGTATTTTTCTAATCTGACATGTCATATCCTTGTGTGTGCATAACTCTGACCTGTAAATTTTTTGGAAGGATGCCCAGGTGTTTGCCTAGAGGTTTCATCCTTTCTAAGTAAACCTGTGTTTTTTATGGCAATTTAGTTACATATAATTGAAGTGTGATGCTACAAAATAATACAGACATTACTGTTTCAGAATATATAATATTCTGACCATTCTCGCTACTGCAAACCCCTCATCCTACCAACTTTCTCAGTATGTAAGGGTAATATTTACAACATATGCCTATCATTGTGCCTTTGTTCCACTTTTATTTCTACCCTTGTCCAGACATCTTGCTGTCAGAGGTTGTGAGTTATGGGTGTGGGTACAGAGTGCATTCAACTGTGTAAGCATGTCCATTATTTGTAAAAGCAAACATTAGTAAAAGGATTATTGAGAATGACCACTGACAACAGTACCACAAAGCATTTATATTCACAAAAGCTTTGGCACCTCTGCTACACATCCTTCAAGATGTTACTAATATGTGTAGTATATTCCACATAGCACTGTGACTTCCAGGTATATCAGTGGCAGAACAGTGGTTGTCAGTGACATGCATAACAGTTGGCACTGCAGTTATCTGCACATTGCCCTATCAAAGGCAGCACTGTACCTAAGGTAGTATAAGATGACTGCCAGGAGAACGTGCTGGCCAGATCCAGACAATATTAACCACACATACACATAGCTCATTGACACCTGCATATTGTGGACAGGCAACATGTTTTCATGTGTATTGGTACAGCTCTGCCAATGTGTGCTATGCTGCTATTTCCATGCAAACATATATGTTACTGCATTTGTGTGGGTATATGAGGGCATACCTGTCAACTGTACACATTTGCACAGACTGTGCTGATATTTGCTTTACATTTTGGTTCCATTTACCATACTATTGTGCCCTGTCTTGGGGACTGGAGGCATATCAGTAAAGAGCCCAGGACAGATTGTACTGGCATACATTTGAGTTTCAGACTTCTTACCCTTCATAGCCTTACTGCAACTGCGGGTCCTGCTGTGCTATCACTGTGTGCATCTGTAGGGGGTTAATTCAACATTGCCACCATTTGTGTGCCTTTAACAGACATTTCTCTGTGGTTTTCTACAGCTGACTTGATGCATGGGTGTGAGGGGTGATTATGAGACCCTTGCCCTGACATCCATGCCTGTGACCTATGACCGCCCAGTTAGTTTTCCCCACACATATACTGCAATGGGATTTGCCACCTTGTGTACTACTGCATAGTGTGTGGAGGCCAGTTGTGCACAGACATTTCCTGGTGTCCCACATAGCTGTCAGTTGTGTGCTGCTATCCCAGTAGGCCACCCCATTCCCTTGCACGCATGCAGCATTACCATAGATATGCTAGCAGAACATATTATTCCATTAATTTATTGTTAAGAAGACTGACTTACCTTGTGCTTGCAGCAGTTGTGAGGATGGTGCTTGAGGGGCGCTTATGTTGGATGCACATATTACACTGCCTATACATGGTAAGTTACAGGTAATGTGAAGTGTGTGTCATCCATTTTACTGTGTGTGTGAGTTAGAGAGAGGTGTCAGTCTCTGGGGTCCCTACAGTGTCAATGTGTGTGCTATGAGCTGCCTGTTTGCCAAGGATGAGGCATACTGGGCATGCTTCCGTCTGCCTATGGGAGCAGGCTCAGGAGCCTCCTCCTGTGAGTCCCTTTGTTCCTGTGCGGTCCTTGGCAATGGTGGTGGGCTGTGTGGCCCTTCTCTGTGCTGTTTCTGCTGCAGCTGTTTCTGCAGGATCATATTATGTAGCATGGCACATACTATGAACATGTGTGCACATATGACTGGAGAGTACTGCAAGGCTCCACCAGATATGTCAAGGCAGTGGAACTGTGACTTGAGCATCCCAAACACATGCTCTATAATGATCCTGGTTTGTGCGTGTGCCTCATTATGGCATTCCTGAGTGGGTGTGTGTGCATTTCTGATAGGTGTCATCATCCACTGCTCCAGTTCATAGCCAGCATCCCCACCAGATGGTGATACAGGATGTCCCGACTGGCAAATGCCTGGTACAGCTGTGGTGATTGCTAAATGTGGGAGTCGTGATAGCTTCCAGGACTGCCAGCACACACATTCATGATAATGCCCTGGGCATTGCACACAACCTGGCAACTGATGGAGGGGAAACCCTTGTGGTTTATGTAGACCCTACCCTGTTCACCAGGTGGTGCTTTGATGTGGATGTGCATGCAGTCTATGGCACCCAGTACCTCTGAGTATTCTGCTACACGGTGGAAGAGACGCATATTGCTGGTCCTCTCCTCACGGGTGTTGGGAAAGTAAATGTGCTCACTGGCATGTGGTAGCATGGCATCCAGGAACTGGTGGAGCACCCTGGATGCAGATGCCTGCGAGATCCCCATGATGTCCCCAGTAGGTCTTTGAAAAGTACCTGTAGCTAGAATTCTTAAGGCTACACATACCTTGGTATCCACTGGGATGGGTTCCCCTCTGTTGGTTGTAGCTCTGAGTTGAGGCCGGCACAGCTTGATGATTTGCTGAAGTATGGCCCTGTCCATCCTGTAGCACTCCGCTATCTCCAGATCATGTAGCCTCTGGTAGGTTACTCTGGGTCTTAACATTGTTCTCCTCCTCCTTGGTCTGTGGCAGTTGTCAGCGTCTTCCTCCTCTCTGCCATCAGCCTCTAGCACATACTGATGGATCAAAGCAATCGCAGCCCCTAACATTTTTCCAGTTAAAATTCCCCCACATGTATACACCAATGGTACAGAGTTTGTGGGAAAAAAACAGACTGTAAGGTGCTTCCATACTTTATACTGTTGTGCTGCAGATACTGCCTGTATGATTGGCTGACTATAATGCATTCCAGCTGCCACCTATATTGCTCATGGCTTTGCTTTAGCCACTGTGAGTGTTAGAGGCATTAGTGGTAATTTGTGCATGATTGTCTTTATTCTGCTGTTGCCCCTTTTTAATTATTTTTTACTTACATCTCCTCCCATTTTCAGCTATGCAGCCACCTGCCATCTGTATTATTGTGTGCTTTGCATGGCCTATTGTGACTTGCAAGAGCCCCATATTAGTGATTTCTACTTCATTTCTCCTTAATTGTGCTGTTGCCTTTTATTTATTTACATCTTCTCCCACTTTGTGCTATGCAGCCACCTGCCAGCTGTATCATTGTGTGCTTTGCATGGCCCATTGTGAGTTGGAGGAGTCCCATATTAGTGATTTCTACTTCATTTCTCCTTTACTGTGCAGTTGCTCTTTATTTGTATTTACATCTACTCCCATTTTCAGCTATTCAATGGCCCATTGTGGGTTGCAAAATCCCATATTGCTGATTTATACTGCATTTCCCTTGTTCTATTTCCTTTTTTTCACTAGATCCTTCCTGTTTAAGCCCTAGCGCGGCACACAGACCCATTTAGCTAGTGTAAACAGGAATAAATGGCTCTCCCCTGGGCGTGAACATGCTCCTCAGTTCATATGACTATACAGCCTCAGACACACACCCTTGCTTAACTGTGCTTAGCTAAGCACAAACCCAGGCAACGGAGCTCCAATGTGCTTACAGCAAGCATGGCACACCCACTTTTTATGTTGGTTGCTCCTCCTGCCTACACAATGGTGTTACAGCACATACACGGTTAGGTGTAGTGTGACACTTAGAAGAATTTTTTTATTCAGTATAAGTCCCCTCATTAACATTCCCCACTGGTAGTTACTGCACTACAGAAAAGACTTCCCCCTTAGCAACCACTGTTCCCTGCCATTGTTTTGATTCTGCTTGCCATTGAGTATAATGGCAAAATGGAGGTTTCCCCTAAAATTGACTTTTCACATTGATTTTTTTATTTTCCCCACTATCCCATTTGCGCAGCATTTTCCTATGCTTAAACGGCCAAGATCGGCCATAAAATAATAAACTTTTATTTTTCAAAAAATAAAACACTTTAACATGTCAGTGGCCATGTATTTGGCCATTGGCATGCCTACAGATTAGGGTACATGCTTTTATTGGAGTTGCCATGGCTCCGTTTTCATTTTTGCAGAAATGTATTCGGCTAGTAGCCGAATACATTTTGCAGCTTACACTGTTCCTACATGGCTACCTACCTGCTTCCTGGATCATTAATTCACCTCATTTGCATGGTTTTCACCAGCAAATGAGGTAATTAGCGTCCTGCATGGGTTTTCATGCAGGAAGAGTGTAAGGACGCTTGTGCACGTCAAAAATGCACATTCCTGGATCGCTCGGCAGCCATATTCCATGCAGGAGCGGCTACACTGCTCCTGCACAGAAACGATCGTTTTCTGAATCCCAAGGAATATATCAAGTTTATAGTAGGAATTTGCAAAGGTGAGACTGTGCAGTGAATATTACAATATGAAGTAGCAAGACTATACATAGGTAGTTATAAAGGGGAGGGTTCATAGAGGTTTAATATATTTTTACAATTTCAGAGGAAACATGTAGAGTTTAAGTTCTTAGCACAGTATTTACTTATATGGATATTTACAATTGTCATAGTGACAGGCTCCCCCAGTAGGGGAAATAAGATCTGCAAAAGTAGAAAAGTGTAGGAAAGAGGCAGGAACACATTGATAAAAATGAAGAGTTTACCCTTTATCAGTAGAACAGTTGCATCTGTTAGTGTGTTTAATTTATTTTATTAGCTTTTTTTGAACAGAGACAGAGATTTTGCTAATCTATATCAATTCTGATGGAAGGTGGTTCCATTTTGCAACGACTGCTTTGCTGAAACTTCTCTCACCTTATGCTTGACAAAATTGTGTTTAAATGAGAGCTAAGGTGCCATTTTCCTGACTTTTCATGGCATAATATGGGGTCTTTATTTGCAGCTTGTTTCTGAGTGAAGGACAAAAGCCATTGTTCAGTATCTTGAATGTAAGGGAGGATAGGAGACGTGTGGAGTGAACCAAGACAAGAAGCCAATTGGCTTTTTTAAGGAGGTAATGATGCTCTAAATGAGGGGATAGAATAATTACTCTAAGCATGGCATGTATGGGTACCTGAACTGCACTGGTATGATGAGCAGAGAAGAGGGAGATTATAGGGAAGGCATATCCATATCTGGAAGAGAAGATGATTTTTGTTAGGGCTTGTTCACCTTATTTGGTAAGTTTATTTCCTGAGAATTTGGTTGGTATGGTTCTTGAAAGTAAGACTAGGGTCAAATAATAGGCCTAGCTATTTGTATCTATGTACTTAATGATGCATTGGTGTGTTGGTTTGGAATTTTAATATGTAGACAGGAGGTTTTGGAGAATTTGGCTTTATTTCCAAACAACATGGATGCTGTTTTGATGACATTTAGGGGTAACCTATTTGTCTAGATTCAGTTGCAAAAGGAGGAGAGGTGATTCCGAAGTGAAGTTTGTTAGTAAATGGACCACTTCTCTGCAGGATAATGTCATTAGCACAGAGATTTATGTTTTCAGGCGCTATTACACAAGTTATATTATTAATGAAGAGGGAGAAGAAAATAAACCCTAATACTGAACCCTGGGAACACTTGCTGTTAACCTTTCCTGTGCCTGTACAAAATTTCCCTAACAATGTAAGAAATTTTCTGTTGGGCATAATTATTAAACTAGTTAAGTGTATTATCTCCAATGCCTGGTATTAAGCTTGAGTTCATTTTTAGACCAGTTGCCATTTTTACAGTAAAAGTTCTGCAGTAGTGTGAAGTACCAGCTGATGATGATGATGATGATGATGATGATAGGGATATGAGAGAGAGGGAGAGGGAGGAACAGAAGAGAGTGGAAGGGTGAAACCTCCCCATCTTACTCATGTGTGGCAACACTAACTTTAACCCTGCACATTACATTACTAAAATCCTTTCCCCTAACAGTATCAGTATGAAGATGACATTTGATCAGTATTATAAATAGGTTGTATAGTATGTGTGTGTGTGTGTGTGTGTGTGTGTGTGTGTGTGTGTGTCTGTTTATATATATATATATATATATATATATATATATATATATATATATATATATATATATATATATATCTACTTCATATGACTGAAATTTCATTTGACTGACTTTCATTTGACCGAGACTAAAATACCTAATTTTCAAATACTGAAAACTCACTTGACTGAAACTCATAATACTGAAACCTTACAATGCTAAATTTCAAAATACTAACTTGTAAACCATAGACATGCACACTTACAACACCAATAACTAACTCTTTCCAGAACTTAAAAACTACTTACATATCCTCTTAACAGAAACCGGATGATATAAAACCAAACTAGGTGGGGGGGCTACATCCCCCACATCCCCAATGTGGGGGGCAGTGCCCCCCACAACTCCCCTAACTATATATACTAACTGCAGGATCGCACTGAAATCCAAATGGTATCAGCAGCAACAACCCATGCAGTTCTTTCCAAAACACAACTCAGCACAAGTAGAACACAGTAGATAAAATCCAAAAATCAGGTTTAATGAGTGCACACAGTAGGTAAGGGCTTACACAATACAGCTTCTTCAGACCATTGAAAAGTGCATCAATTAAGCAGCCTTTATATACTCAACATCAATTAATTCTGATGTCATAATCACAATTTAAAGAAACAGAACCATCATGCAAAAGTAGTGATTCCTATATACACAATAAAATAAAAAAAGAAGCCAATAACTAATAAACATATACTAATATTTAACATATATATATGTGTGTGTATAAATACTAACAAAGCACAATAAACCATTGTCAACAACAATAAAAATGTATAAAAATGTATCACTACACATCTAGCCTAAAACTCATACATATTACTCATAAATTAAAATAAAATAAATCACCTAACTCGCATACTTTTGGTTTTAAGAAAGGGTCTAATAGAAGCCCTCTCATTCAACCCTTTACAGCTCTCAGACGCATGATCCATTTAACTTCCTTCTCCTCAGTGAAACTTCTAACATTACCCCCCTTATACTCGATGAGATAACCTCAACAACCATAAATTCAAAGGTATGCTGATACCCTGATAACATCACATGTTTCGCTAACGCATTGGTGGTCAAACCTGTTCTGATATTATAAAGATGCTCCCTAATTCTGTTTTTAAAATATCTGTCTGTCTTTCCTATATAAAATGATCGACAGGCCATACACACAGCAAGGTATACCACATGGTGGGTATTACAGTCCGCTGAACAGTTAAAAACATACTCCAACCCTGTATCAGGATGTACAAATTTACCAGCACTATTTATGTATGGACAAAAATTACACATACCACAAGGAATAGTGCCTGTTTTAACACCAGATCTACCTCTAGTTTTTTGATAACATAACATTCTTTTAAAATTACATTTATTCTTATATCTAAACCTTGGTCTCAGACCAATAACACTCGCTATCTGTGGGTCAGTCAGAAGTACATTCCAATGTTTGTTAAAAATGTCATAAATATTCTTATTATCTATAGTATAGAACATAGGTATCCTGATCTCAGAACTCTCTGGAAAATTTCTGCATCTCTCAACATTAGAATGATCAGAAAAATAGGGCTTCGCTCTATCTCTCCTCAGAGAGTTTAAATCAGACAGCCCTTCATTCAGGTCATACTGACCATACCCTTGCTGTGTAAATCTATCTTTAAGGTTTAATAATTCTGAAGAGAAACCTACATCAGTATTATTCAATCTAGAGATGCGCATTCCCTGCCCCTTCACCACATTACGGAACACATAATTCGGATGCATACTTTGTCTGTGTAAGAATGTGTTCTTGTGACATTCCTTCCTAAATACTCCTGTATTAAAGGAGCCATCACTCAACCTTTCCACAAAAACATCTAAAAACATTATCTTCACTGCCGACGAAAACAGTAAACTTTAAATAACTAGTGGCACTGTTTATCCATTCCACAAATCTATCCAACAGATTCTTACTACCACTCCAAATAAAAAAGACATCATCCACAAAATGCCTATAAAAAGATACATGTCTATGAAACAATACCATAGAACATAGTATTTCCTCTTCCCAAAGAGCTAAAAACATGTTGGCGTAGCTATTGGCACAAGGTGTGCCCATAGGCACGCCATCACGCTGTATGAAAGGGGTCTTCTCAAATAGGAAAACATTACTTCCAAGGATTGTCTCTAAAAACAGACAAATAAGACCTATCAATTTGTTGTCATAAGTACTATGTTTCTGCAAATAACGTCTCACAAAATCAACCCCTTCTACATTGGGTATTACTGTAAAAAGGGATTGTACATCCAGAGTTACAAACAATAAATCACTAGCTAAACAGGGACCACTCATAAAAACATAAAGGTCCTTCAAAAACTGTTTGGTGTCCCTCAAAATCATAGGGTTCTCATTAACAAGTGGACGTAAATGCTTCTCTACAAAGGTTCGGCACACCACCCCCTACCAGACACAATGGGTCTCATAGGGGGGTTGTAACCATTCTTATGAACCTTAGGGAGGCCTTGTATTATGGGTATAATAGGATAATTTACATATAAATACTTGAACAAATCCATTGTAATTATACCACTCTTAACCAAGTCATCTAACATGGCTTTGATCCCATTGATTCTAACAGTAATTTCATCAAAATCAATAGGGCTATAAAATCTGCCATCATTCAACATCTCCCTCACAGAGAGGCGGTATCTACAGGCATCCATTATAACCACAGGACCACCCTTATCAGCTGGTCTGATAACATCTGATTGCAATTTCTTCAAAGCCTCATGTTCTCTGAAACTCAAATTAGTCCTTAATTTGTGAAACGTTCCACTGTGTACATTGTTAACATACTTATACAAATCATCTTCAACTAACTTATCAAAGGCTAGTACCAAGGGATGACTATTAGGTATATAAGTACTTGATCTCTTGAACTTCACTTCATCATAAGACAAATTCCCTCCCATCTCCAGTTTCAACATAACATTTCTAGTAAATGTCCTCAAATCAATCATAACATCAGTGAGTTCACTGGTACTTGTAGGTATAAAATCAAGCTTTTTATTAAGGACTGAACATTCAAACAAGTCAAGAACTCTCTGAGATATGTTCCATACTAAAGAGTTCCGGCCTGCCTCCACATTTTCTTGAGAGTGCGACCAGATTGTCTCTCGGGCGAGATCTTCTGTTTCTGCCTTAGTTTCTTATGACTTATGTTTCAGCATACCTTTGAATTTATGGTTGTTGAGGTTATCTCATCGAGTATAAGGAGGGTAATGTTAGAAGTATCACTGAGGAGAAGGAAGTTAAATGGATCATGCGTCTGAAAGCTGATTCAGGTAAAGGGATGAATGAGAGGGCTTCGATTAGACCCTTTCTTAAAACCAAAAGTATGCGAGTTAGGTGATTTATTTTATTTTAATTTATGAGTAATATGTATGCGTTTTAGACTAGATGTGTAGTGATACATTTTTATACATTTTTTATTGTTGTTGACAATGGTTTATTGTGCTTTGTTAGTATTTACACACACACATATATATATATATATATATATATATATATATATATATATATATATATATGTTAAATATTAGTATATGTTTAATAGTTATTGGCTTCTTTTTTCATTTTATTGTGTATATAGGAATCACTACTTTTGCATGATGGTTCTGTTTCTTTAAATTGTGATTATGACATCAGAATTAATTGATGTTGAGTATATAAAGGCTGCTTAATTGATTGCATTTTTCAATGATCTGAAGAAGCTGTATTGTGAAAGCGCTTACCTACTGTGTGCACTCATTAAATCTGATTTTTGGATTTTATCTACTGTGTTCTACTTGTGCTGAGCTGTGTTTTGGAAAGAACCACATGGTTGTTGCTGCTGATACCATTTGGATTTTCTGTACTGTGTTCTACTTGTGCTGAGTTATCCTTTGGAAAGAACCGCATGGTTGTTGCTGCTGCTACCATTTTGATTGCTGTTTTACTTGTTTCATTCAGCAGCGTGACATTTACCTTGTGGAGTGTTGGTGTGCTTTTCTTTGTACTGATATATATATATATATATATATATATATATATATATATATATATATATATATATATATATATATATATATATATATGTGTGTGTGTGTGCTATATTGCTATGTGTATATATATGTGTATATGAATGTATGTACGTATATATGTGAGTGTGTTTGTGCATGAAAAAAATCAATATCACATACACCCTGCATACCACAAACCTTAAAACAGCACTACAATAAAATAAGTCACACAAAAAGTTTTTGGTGGTGGCAATCTCACCCCCACCACACACACACACACACACACACACACACACACACACACACACACACACACACACACACACACACACACACACACACACACACACACGCGCACACTACCTAGACGTAAATATATTAACTCAACAACCACATCAAGTTGAAGAAGAGAGATGTCTTTATGTAGACAAAAGCATTGCCGTCACATGTTAAAATATCATACCAGCAGTCATCATACCTATAAGATACAGTTAGCTCATACTCAGCGGTACCCAAATACACGCATTATCATGCATCTGCCCCAATTGATTGCAAGTTCAGTGTTTTGATGACAGAAATACTTAACTTCAGCAATTGTGTTCTAGTCAATAAATTCTGCAACTGAAATACTGCGCAACTGAATTAAAACAGTACGCACAAGTCAGTCATTTACAGGTTCGACATTTTACACTGCAAGTACACACACACACACACACACACACACACACACACACACACACACACACACGCACACACACACACACACCTAAAACTGAAAACACTGAACTTCAAAATATCTCGAAAAAGCACTAGAAGCATAAAACGCTTAAAACAAAAAATGCTGAATCATAAATTATTTAATAACTCTATCCAGCCAAAAATACCCTATATTATACAACCAATTTATAATACTGATCAAATGTCATCTTCATAGTGATACTGTTAGGGAAAAGGATTTTAGTAATGTAATGTGCAGGGTTAAAGTTAGTGTTACCACACATGAGTAAGATGAGGAGTCCAGGCCAACATGGAGGGACTCTGGCTGACCAAGTTTGCAGATGACTGCAAGCTGTAAGCCATTATTAACTCCCCAAGTGATATAGACATCCTACAGAAAGGCCTCACTGAGACCAATGACTGGTGTCAAAACCATGGCCTTAAGCTTAATGCCAAAAAATGTGTCTTCATCCCCTTTGGGAAAAACTCAGTTCCCACTAATTACTACATCGATGGGAGCCCACTGAACACTGAAGGCATTATAAGAGATTTGGGGACACAGGTTGACAGCGACCTCTCCTTCGACCACCACATTGCCACTGTGGTCAGAAAGTCCTTCTATGTGGTTCATCTCATTACCAAGGGTTTTGCATCCAGGAAGAATGAGGTCATCATCTCTCTCTCTACTCTTCCCTCATTAGGCCAGTCATCGAGTATAATGCCCCATGTGGCAGGTATCTCACTAGACACATGCAACAGCTGGAAAGGCCACAAAAGTACCTTGCAAAGAGGATCCTAGGCCTTAAACACATGTCCTACATGGACAGACTCAAAAAACTCCAGCTATTCTCTGTCTCATATTGTCTACTAAGAGGTGATCTCTGCTTGACTTACAAAGCCATGTCTGACCCAGCTCTGTTAGAAATGCTACATCTAAAGAAATCCCAATCCCTCCAGACCACCCACTCCAGAAACCTCAACCTCATTACCACAATCAACAGAACATGCTGGAAGGGCAGGTTCATAACCCAGAGACTGCCCATTCTCTGGAATAGGCTTCCTATACATATCAAGCAGAGCACCTCACTGGCCCTCTTCAAGAGAAATCTTGATGAGTGGATGAGAAATAGAAAGTTCACCCCCGGGATAACTCCAGTGGCGCTACTTAATAGAGACACTGGGAACTAACATTGAGTGGCACAATGCCAGGGCACGTCTATGGGCTAGGCTTGTAAGGACTCCAGGGCCATTAGCCTAGTGCACACCTATGAACAAAAATATCAGACAAAAATCTAGGCATTCTGCAAAATATTTACAGTTACAGGGTACGCATCTGGCTTGACAAATGAACCCTGCCTTTCTTTCCTATCTCCACCACTACAACTCTCAAAATCATAATCAGTGACAGGACAAAAACTAAAATTATGGCAATAGTGTTGCTGTTATATGAAAAAGAAAAAAAAACAGCAAGGCAACTGAAGGTAAGAATTGTACATATAACAACGCAGCAAACATTAATGTAAAATGACAAACAAAGTTCAGCTATAAAGTTTTATTCAACTCAGTTGTTTTGTCACTTGAGTAAAGGATTATAGTTAATTTCCAACTGGCTTGCTACATTTCCACCAAAATAGGAAACCTCAAATGACATAACTTATTTCTGAAGCTGACAAATATCCTCTTTGTGGAACAGACAAATAATCAGCAGCTTTGGAACATTGGCAATAAGTAACTAAGTGATCAGGTACAAACCATTAAGCCCTACCATAAGTAAATCCATAAACAGAGACGTAACATTGATGCCTACCTCCCACACCAGTGTCAAAAGCCCATGCCATAAATACCTAAATAAATAAATAATAAAATAAAGAAAGGAAAGAAAGAGTATGTGCAGGTTCAGTTCGCATGACAACTAGGGGCTAAGTCCATATTCACAGTGGGGATCATAATATTGAAAGCCTTAGCGAATGACAATAAACAAAAGTTAAAGGAGGCTACTGAGAACTGAAAAGATTTGAAATCTGCATAAATAAAAGCACTACTGGTGATTCCCTGCTGGATGAGAAAACCTATATTTTTTTGTCTGTGACCTTTTAGAGCTGCTTTCTGATACCTGCTCCATTTTATTTTCTGTTTTAAGAAATCTGCTTGGCCTGCTGTTTTTGTTCTGCATGAGAGGTGATAGAGACACTGGGAACTAATGTTGAGTGGCACAGTGCCAGGGCACTTCTATGGGCTAGGCTTGTAAGGGCTCCAGGGCCATTAGCCTAGTACACACCTATGAACCTATGAACAAAAATATCAGACAAAAATCTAGGCATTCTGCAAAATATTTACAGTTACAGGGTACGCATCTGGCTTGACAAATGAACCCTGCCTTTCTTTCCTATCTCCACCACTACAGCTCTCAAAATCATAATCAGTGACAGGACAAAAAATAAAATTATGGCAATAGTGTTGCTGTTATATGAAAAAGAAAAAAAACAGCAAGGCAACTGAAGGTAAGAATTGTACATATAACAAAGCAGCAAACATTAATGTAAAATGACAAACAAAGTTCAGCTATAAAGTTTTATTCAACTCAGTTGATTTGTCACTTGAGTAAAGGATTATAGCTAATTTCCAACTGGCTTGCTACGTTTCCACCAAAATAGGAAACCTCAGATGACATAACTTATTTCCGAAGCTGACAAATATCCTCTTTGTTGAACAGGCAAATAATCAGCAGCTTTGGAACATTGGCAATAAGTAACTAAGTGATCAGGTACAAACCATTAAGCCCTACCATAAGTAAATCCATAAACAGAGACGTAACATTGATGCCTACCTCCCACACCAGTGTCAAAAGCCCATGCCATAAATACCTAAATAAATAAATAATAAAATAAAGAAAGAGTATGTGCAGGTTCAGTTCGCATGACAACTAGGGGCTAAGTCCATATTCACAGTGGGGATCATAATATTGAAAGCCTTAGCGAATGACATTAAAAAAAATTTAAAGGAGGCTACTGAGAACTGACAAAATTTGAAATCTGCATAAATAAAAGCACTACTGGTGATTCCCTGCTGGATGAGAAAACCTATATTTTTGTCTGTGACCTTTTAGAGCTGCTTTCTGATATCTGCTCCATTTTGTTTTCTGTTTTAAGAAAGCTGCTTGGCCTGCTGTTTTTGTTCTGCATGAGAGGTGGACACAGATTATCTAGGCTACACATTTCACGTTTTTTTTTTTCATTGGTTAAATTGTTTCTTGAGTGATAGTTAAATACTCAATGAAATTCTGGGCCTCTGTCATGTCTGAGAAGATTTGAAGCCTGTTTAAACTAGAGCACTGCTGGTGATTTCCTGCTGTGTTTTCCATCCACCCTCCCCTTTATTGATCTGATTTTTAAACCTGGTGATTTTAAGCTACCCATCCCTACTGTAAATTGTGCTTAATAAGCTCATCCCTTTTTACACTGCTGTTGGTATCCTGAATTATTTATATGCCTTTCCTTTCTACACTGCTGTTGATATCTTGAATTATTTTTTGTCTTTCCTTGTGGTTTTACTGAAAAAGTGCATTTTTGCCTCCCATCGTCTGGGATACTTGATCTTACTTCATAATCTAGCTAGCTGTTGGATAAAGTAGTGCATTTTTGTACTCTAGCAAATTATTGTTTTTACACAAAAGAGATCAGTGGATTTCCCATGTAGTATACTGGGAGGTAGCCTAGTCTGTTTAGGTTGGGGAAACACTTGCAATTTCTGAATGTAGTTTTATTGGACAGAGGTCTTATTATCAGCTTATTTTGTTTTTTAGTGTCTTTATAAAGTCTGTACAGTTGAGTGGCTCTTGGCTCATTTATTCAAAGTGAAGTACTTTTATTGAATAATCATACTTTTATAAGCTGTTTAAAGCACATTGCTGTATCTATATCTTTAGGTTTGTTTGTGGTAGCATTTCAGTCGGATGCTCCTTTACTTTGCTTTTGCATTGGGAGGACTGAGATTGTTCATCTGGTGGCAGTAGATGTTTACCTGGTCTATCTGAGCTGGGAAACACACAGAAGGGCTTTAAGTATTTTTTACACTTCTCTGCACTTGATTTGCACTGTTCTGAATCCTTGATAGCATAAACTAAATTCAGAATTGTTGAATATAGCCTCTTATTGAAACACTTGAACACTAAACCAGCCACCTTACATTAAGAAAGGCTATTCTGCACCCTTGTGGCAGAAGAGTATGGATTCAGCCTTGTCTGAGCTGGGGATTGCTGGAAGAAGGTTCATTGTGTGCTTTCCTATTGGTAGATTAGCTTAAAAGTGTTTTAATTTTCCCTGTATATAAGCTACTTGTTTGTGCTTTGCAGTGCACCATACAACAGGGGGTTATTGGTGCCCTGTGTAGATGCAGCCACCTCGAAACTCAATTTTTCCATAGACATCTGTCAGTGGTACCATCTCAAGCTTCCTTACTGTACTACAGGTGCACTGTGCAGTATTTCCATGCTTATCATTAATAGCCTTCAATAGAACAAGCACCTTTGTTAGCCCTAGCACAAAAACTGGTCAGACTAGACCACTCCCTTCTCTAATAGTACATGCGGTAAAAAACAGCTACAATGGATGGGCAGTTTTCAATCATTTCACCGGCCGGCGTGATTGACATAGGCGTCCTGAGGCAATATAGTAATTCCCTCATGTATACTGACAAACAAATACCCTAAGTGAGAGACATAATTACACTATGAAATTGGAATCAATTGTCTCACGTAACAACAAGCCATACATCAAAAAGGTTGCCAGCACACACACTTCACCTCTCACACAAAATAAGGTCATGACACATAAACCCAGATATGTGGAGGTACTCACTAGAAGCCTACCAAAAGATCAGAGACCTCCCAAATGTAAACCACTTGCATACACTGTTATATAAATAGAAAGCACTTCACATAATAACATATACACCAGTGCCTCAACAAATAAGTCCCTAAGGCAAAGCACCAAAAAAACCTAATGTCTTGGTCATAGGCGACTCCACAGTGAGACACCCCAATGTCCCTCTCATCAGGCTGGACAAGGAGAAGGTCATGGTCAGCTGCCTGTCAGGTGCCAGGATCCGTCAAATCACACATGCACTCTAGTCACTCAACAAGTACTATTATGACTGTCTCATAGTCTATGTTGGGGTGAATGACTTGAGACATACCTCTCTCTACAGAAAGAAGAGAGATATGACCGAACTCTCAGATTATGTGTACCAGACAGGTATGACCCTAGCCATAAGCAGCATTCTACCTTCACTCAGGATGATGCCACAATATAAACAAAAAATTATTGACTTCACAATTGGCTTAGCTTGTGGTGTCAGTCCAGGGGAATCCAGTATCTGTCAGCCTGGGAAGACATGGTCGACAGGCCACTCTGCTTTGGCAGAGATGGTTTGCACCTGTCTCCTCTAGGCTTTCAGATACTGGCAAAGGCACTTGCCACCCCCATAGTGCCTTTTTTAGGCAATGTCAAAACAACAAAATTTCTGATGTAGCAAATCCACTTGAGACAAACTCAAGGTTCTGCTGCTTAATGCTAGGAGCTTAATGCTAGGAGCTGGAACATGAAACTGCACTCCCTGGAAGCACTCCTCACCTTGGAAGATGCTAACATATGTGCAGTCACTGAGACATCGTTCAAGGCTGCAAAGAGCACCCCAGACATGAGAGGCCACAATAGCCTCCACATAGTCAGACCTCAAAATGAGTGTGAAAGAACCAAAGTTGGAGGTGTATCCATCTTCATTAAAGCCAAGTACACCTCAAGACTGGTCAAACAGTAGGACTCTCTTGAACTACTCCATGTCCAATTAACTATAGGCAAAAGACCCTACCACATCATTTTTAGCTATAGGTTCCCCACCATGAACCAAGAAAAGCACACCATCTACATGGACATACTGGAGTCACTCGCCATACAGTCCAACACCTTAGTCATGGGAGATTTCAACTATCCTTCCATTAACTGGGTGATGTACATGAACATGCTAGCCCAAAGGTTCTTGGACTTTGTTAATACAAATTTTCTGGAAGAGATATTCTGGTCCCCCACTTGGGGCTCAAAGGTCCTAGACATAGAACTCACCAACATAGGGCATCACTGCACTCCTCACTGGTAAGGTCGGACCATAAATCAGTATCATTCAAAGTAACTATTGAACCTGTCACCACCACAGGAGCAAAAACAAAAAAACTAAATAAATATTCCAACACAAACTATAGTCTACTAAACAATTGTATAAAAAATTTTACAATTCCCACAATCACAGACAACAATGATTTCTATGCAGTGATGTACACAAATGCCCTGTATAAACACTTAAGCAACTGTATGGACTCGGCTGTGCCTGACCGGATTAAAATTAGATCCTCCCCCCAAAAAAAACAAGCCATCATGGTGAACCTCAATTATAAACAGATTATATAACAAAAGGAAGATCTAAGAACAAGAGGGAACTGACTCAGCAGAGGGAGAATTCCCTCCACTCCTTGAACAAGCAAATCAAAAATCTTGAAAAGTCTAAAGCTAATTACAAAGGTAAAATAGCATCTCTAGCTAAGGAAAATCATAAGGTGTCCCTTAACTATGTCCAAAATGTGAAAGAGAATGCTCAGCTATGTGCCAAACTGGTAATAGATTGTAAAACTCATACTACACCAGAAGAAATTACCAACCTGCTAGCTGACAGATTAGGCACAAACTTCACCCCCCTGTCCATGACATTCCAGGTTACTTTTTAAGCAATCTAAAATAGGACCTAGTGGATCCACTTGGTGTTCTCTTTAACCATGGCTTGCAAATTGGCTTTGTTCCAACAGAGTGGAGAACAACAACAGTAATCCCCTTGCACAAAGGGGGGGGGGGGCATCAACCAACCTTGGGAACTATAGACCTAAAAAATCTAGTCGGTCTCATCTAAAAGGCCATGGAAAGAATCATCATGGATCTTATCAACAAGAGCATAGGCAACCTTCAAACTCTAGACCCAACTCAGTTTGGCTTTGTTAAGGGTAGATCATACTTATTAAACCTAGCAGACTTATTCGAGAAAGTCACTTTTTTGAGAAAGTCACCAAAGCCCTGGATGAAGGTAAGACAGTGCATACTGCCTTTCTTGACCTAGCCAAGGGTTTTGACACAATCCACAGTTCAGGTATCATTGAGAAACACACCCTTATGTCACTAGATGGGTAGCCAGTTGGCTTACTAACAGAACACATATGTCAACGTTGATGACTCCACCACTACAAGTAGACCCATCACCAGTGGTGTACCCAAGGATCTGTGCTAGGCCCTTTACTGTTTAGAATCTGTTTCTTGGAAGTCCAGGCTAAAGTCAATGGCCTTTGGCTTATCAAGTTTGCTGATGATTGCAAACAGGGTGCAATCACTGAATCCCCCAGGGATGTTAACATGTTATAGGAGGAGCTAACACAGACAAATGACTGGTGCCAAAGCCACAGTCTAATACCGAATGCAAAAAAAGTGCATTATTATCCCCTTTGGCAAAGCAGAATTCCCTGCAAATTACAGTATTGACAGCACACCCTATGCTCAAACCCAGTGGTGCGAGATCTGGAAATACACTTAGATAACAATCTGAACTTCAACCACTAAGTTCCACAGTGTTAAGGAGGTAAGAAAAGTTTTCTACATTGTGCATCTCATAAGTAAGGACATTGCATCCAGGTCTAAGGATGTTATAACTCCACTTTACTTGACCCTCATCAGACCATTAATAGAGTACAATGCTCCCACCTACATGTATCTCAGCAGACACCTGCTGCTGGAGAGATCACAGAGGTTTCTCACCAAGAAAATACAGGGCCTCCAAACCATGACTTAAGTGGATAGACTGAAAACCCTGTCACTGTAGTATATATCGTATAGGCTGCTGAACTGTGACCTGTGCCTAGTCTACAGGGCAGTCTCTGACCCTGCCCTGATGTATATGCTGCACATCCGCAAGTCAAATGGCGCAAGAGTCACTCACTCTAGAGATCTTAACCTAGCCTGTGACATTAACAGAACATGCTGGAGAGACAGATATATCTTCCAGAGATTGCTGCTACTCAGGAATAAACTTCTAATTCATGTGAAGCAGAGTTCCTCACTGACCCTATTCTAGTGCAACCTGGACAATGGATGGGATACCTTAAATTCACCCTGGGGTGGCACTCATGTTCCTCATGGACAGGGGTAGTCAGTGTTTATAATACACTCACTCTGTGAATTACGTTCATCTAACGAAGAACAATTGAGGCAACACAGGATTAACATGGTTAGGCTTGTAAGGGCTCTAGAGTAGTAGCCTAGTAGCCTCCTATGAACCTATGAAACTATGAACCACTATTACTTTAATTGCCAAGTTGTAACACTAACTACTAGCCTAACAGGAAGCTCAGCAACATTACCCACTTTTTAATTGACTACAATAAGTACTCTATGGCATTGCCTTGTGTAATTAATTATGTTTGTTTTGATGTTCCAATATTCTGAAGCTGCCAAACTATTTGGCAAATAGGATATTCTACAGCTTTGAAAAGATGTTACGTCACTCAAGGTTTCTTGCTTCGACAGAAACTTAGAAAGCCACTCTGATTGCTATCTTGCAATTTTATTTGTTATATTGCTCTTATATGCTTAGGTACTTATGAGAATAACAGGTTCTTATTAGCATACATTTTTTAAAGGATATAAAGACTGAAATTAAAACCGATTTGCTACAATCCCATAAATTATATAAGGAACATTCCAAAAATATGAGGCAAAATCAAACAGTTTTGAGAGGTCTGTCTACATTCAACCCAGAAAATTTTTCATGTTAACTGCAGTAATGATCTATAAATACATCTGCATAATATTCTATGAGAAACGTACTACTAAACAGACACTTTACCTGAGGGCTATGCAACACTGACTGTTTCCAGACAATTCAGCTCAGAGCTGCATAGATACCTCATCACTTTGTCATTTGATTGGTCAGTTTTCTGTGATGTCACATACCTCTGCAGCCCTTGCACATATAGTTAGAAATGATCATTCTAACTCAACCACTAAGAAGAGCAAAATCAAAGAAGCAACTGTAGTAAAATAAAATATAAGGAGCTGACGACATATTGCACAGGAAGATGGTGTTGCAGATCCATGCACCTGATTTCAGCATGTAGTCTTTGGGTACTAGGGGTCAACAAAATGACAGTAAGAAAAAAATTGCTTTTATTTTTTTGTTTAGATTTTTCTGTGGGGCGCTTCACATTTTAAGACATGCAGTTAAAGATGCACTATCAGGGACCTTTTCAATCCTTATTGTGCACAGAATAGCTGAAGGCACCATAAGGAGGGTGATGCTAACTATGTTAATGTTGTAGGCCTGATTATAGGAAGTGCAAAAAGGGTGCTATAGGTGTGAATGAGTTGAAGTGTACATTGTTTTGTTTTTTTTTTATACAGGAGCTGCAACCATGGCTACCTCTAGTTGGGTTGCTGTGGTCCTACTGGGGCAAATAAGTTCATTAGGAATAAGACCTGCCCTGTATCTGCTAATCTTAAATTCTCATACATCCAGTCCCTATTGTATCCCCCTTCTTTCTGGCACTAAGCCTTCCATATCCTCTTATAACTTATATCATATATTCCCCTTTTTCTATAAAGGTTTGTCCTTTTACAATGATTGCAATGCAAAAATGCACCATACTATACAAATGTATGCATTATGTTATTTATGTTTAAACAAATGACTGTATGTATTGTTATTATTTATTTGGCCATTTGCTACCATGTAAGCAGAGGCTTGCTGGGCACCAAAATGGGAAAAACTATGGGCATGAACTTGCTGATTCCATACCAGTGATTGTGGACCTCATTGTATGTGGGTGGGGTACAGGAAAACGTACACACATTTACAGGGAGGACATAGGACACAACACCCTACAGTCATACTGCTGCAGCTGCTCTTCAGCCAGTAGGGAGTGGAGTTAGAGCCTATAACAAATGTCCTCATTGCTGTGATGCCACCCAAGGCACAAACAGCATCTATGGCTGCACGTATGATGGCCCTTCTGGTGAGCTCTCACTCCTTTGCTAAGGATAACCAGTATGGGGTCTAAGGGAATAAACAAGTTCAAAGTCAGTAGAAATTCAGTGGTTAGATGGCGTAGATGAAAAAAATGATATAGAAAAAAAGTATGAACAAATAAAGAATAATTCAAATGCTAGATGGTTTCTATAAATTTTAACAAAACGTGCGTACTGTCAGTGGTGATTTTAGATGTTTGTTGTAGCTAACTGATTTGCTCACAGAGGTACATTGTACCAGTGATGTTGGAATAACTTCCAACACAGAACTACAGATTGTAGTTCTCTAAGCATTTTGAAATCTGAGACCTCTGTACTGTACTATATGTACTTTTAGAAATGATATCAGATGTCACCTTTCAGCTAAAGTATTCATTTTTCTATTACTGCCCTTTTAAGAAAAGAATAATTAGAATGTTATATTTTTCATCTTTGGCATACTTAAGACATTTTACTTTAATGCAGACACACCAACGTCTTGTTACTCAAACCATCCTATTATTTAAACCCATGAAAATAGTAATATGCAGACATCAGCTGCAGTTAAAATATATTAGAATGAACAAAAGAAATATATTTTTTTTGTATTTAGTATGACGTTTAAAGATGGTGCTTATTTTTACAATTAATAACTTTAATAAGAATACCTGGAATAGAAAGGATGTACCAGTGATGCATTTATTACAAATATTGAGATGCAAGAATGTCACATCTGTACCTCTGTGAGATGTGTCTAAGTGCGTATTAACATTCTCAGTCTGCCGTACACAGTGAGAATCACAGAACAGAATGTTTTTGTTTGTTGCTGTCTGACTAGCATAGGTGAACATCAATAAAAGTACACAATGTTTTATTTCATATCTGAAAGATACTAAAAAGTTAGTGACAAAGAATCATGTTGAGCTCTCTGCATGGATGGGCAATGGAGATTGGGTTGTCAATACCTGAATACAGATCATACATCCATATTCAAGTAAATGTGACTAATCTGATGAGAGATGTGCTGGGATATACTTCTGCCTGAGGCATTACGTTGCATTAGAGGTGATGATTTCCTTGCAGTGCAAGTCAAGGATACATTCAAAGTTCTGTTTTTGAAACATGCAGGACAGAGTAGCTCTAGGCTTTGGCACACCATGATTATTCTAGCATTAAAATTCTGTGTTCGTGTACATCCAGTACATTTTTTTAATATTGCATCTTCTTATTCTTTCTCAGTCCTCTGGGTTCTTGTCCTGAAATAAAAAGGGATGATGAAATCAATACACCTGAGAAAATATATTGAACAGAGATAATTACAAACCAGGCAGGCCCTACAATATTCCACTGCACCAGGAATTCACATTGTATATATTATATTATACAACGACCCCCCCATTAATATTCAAAAACGTGCACCCTGTTTGGTCAGTGTGCACAAAATCAGAGTTATAGTAATGGAAAAAGGTCTGGTCGCCCAGACTTTTTCCATTACTATAACTCTTTTTTTACAGCAACGGAGAACGCAAGATCTCCGTTGCTTCACATTATCTCGCTATGTTAAATGAGTTTAACATAGCGGGACAGCTTTAAAAAGAGCAATAGAGATTCTCTGTTGCTTTTTTAAAGCTGTCTTGCTATGTTAAACCCATTTAACATAGCGAGACAGTTTGTAAAAAGCAATGGAAATCTTGCTTTCTCCGTTGCTTTTTTTTTCAAAACTGTCTCGCTATCTTAAATGGGTTTAACATAGCGAGACAGCTTTAAAAAAAGCAACGGAGATTCTCCGTTGCTCTTTTTAAAGCTGTCTCACTATGTTAAACCCATTTAACATAGTGAAACATTTTGTAAAAAGCAACGGAGATTTTGCTTTCTCCATTGCTTTTGCCCACAGCTCTGATGTACTGCATAGGCATACGCATGCGCAGTACATCAGAACTGCCGCAGAATACCAGACAGCTGAGGAAGGGCAGCAAGGAGGCATTATACAATGCCATTATTTAAGAAAAGTAATTATTTTTTTTCTTAAATAATATCATTGTATAATAGCAATAACCCATTTCTGGGTGTGGGTAATGCTGGATTTACCCATGGTTGGCTTTGTTTGGCCACTCGGGCTTCGTCCTCGTGACCAAACCACACCCACCATGGGTAAACCCAGCATTATTCCCACCCAGGCGTGGGTTATTGCTATAATACAGTATGATGTAACACAATGGTACAGCGTGTAATATCGCTTATCTAGCAGTTCATTTTGGAAGGTTAAACATAGCAATTACAAATTTCAAATTTGTTTTAACTAGAAAGTAAAATGATAGATGTCTTTTTCAAATTCAGGATTAGTTTTTTTTTAAATTACCATAAAGGAACTAGTACCATAAACTACAGTACTAATAACAGCATATCAGTATTTCAATGAAGGATAAGTTGAATAACTGCTTAAAAGTAAACACAGCTTTTGCGGGTCTGCTTATCATAACAATTGTTCTTGTAGTGTTTAAAACAAACTTTCTGTCTGGAAGACTTAAATACTTGATGACAAAAATACTGTACTTTGAAGCATTTACTTAGTGGAGCAAATAAGGGGTACTTCAGGACATATCAAGTGTACTGTATTGCTAAAGGCAGCGAGAACATTCAGAATGTACTGCACTGTTACAAACAGTGTTGTTCTGAGAGTTAACAAACCACTTTACAGAAATGAATGAAAAAATAAATAAATAAGGCTGTTCATGCTTGGGACTTTATTCCTGCTACCATATTGAAGTAAAAATAACAATACTTTCTTTCGGGTGATGCTGTTTTAGGGTAAAGGAAGTTGGTTTTGCTAGCTGGAAAACAAGGTATTATCTGGACCTCTAAGAGACTTCCTGAGACTTCCCAGGAGTTAGCATATTTAGTTAGCAGATGAGTGTATGGTGCAGCATCCACTATCCCTTTGTGAAAAGACGTATCAGGTTGTGTTTGTTTTATTTCTAGATTTAGACATACCATGTTTTAGAAATGTTGTGACTTCATATAGCATAAGTGGATTGTTTGGCTATACTTTGAAACACAGTGTTTAAATCTCATTCTGATGCTCATAAACAATAAGGTGTCTGTAAAATATCCCTAACAATATCCAATGAAAGGGTAAAAAGGTTACACAGACAAACCTCAGCAAAAAACAAAACAAAACAAAAATAAAAAAAACAAAAAACATAAACTGCAAGAAAGACTCAACCAAGCTAAAAAAGTATAGCCAAACAATCCACTTATGGCGTACTGAAAAGGACATAAAAAGTGCAAAACATGACATATCTACAGCACATGGGTTTGGCTACATTGGCTTGAATCTACCCATAAAGGCACAAAAAGTAAAAAGCGATAGACATTCGGAAGCCACATTTGCTGAAACACTAGTATGTCCTTAAGAGGTGTAGAGATACAGAAAGGGACTGAAAATTGCCAAATCTCAAATGAACTGTTCACATTTTCCATCAATGAATGTCCAAAAACTTACACAACAAATTATGATTTATTTTCAGAATTTATTTATTTTATTTTATATCTGTTGACCATAATTATCCGGCTGAGCGGAAGAGCGCTTTTTCAATGGCAGCCAGAGGAGAAAAGCTCCATCATATTATACAATTATCAGAAAACTGTAGCATTAGACAGCAGCATTACAGAATTCTTACAAGACATTAAATAGCAAAACGTACCCCGGGATTCATGAAGCTCGGAGCAAGGACGGTTTTAGCCTTGTGCCGAGCGTCCTCATTACATATGGTGCAGCAGTGCCATAAGAATATGTATGAGGGCACCCTCAACGTGCACAGGAAACATGTGCGAGTGCAGGGGGCATGGACAAGTGCTCTACGGAGGTGTAAACATGCCCCAACAGTTGCACAACCTACTATGCTTACTATTAGAGCCCGCCTTTACTAGTAAGTCAGTAATTCAGTGTCCGTGGATACCGAAATATATGCTAAGCATACAAGAGTGTCCACAAACAGTGAAATAAAATCAAAGTAGTAAACACACAAGCACATAGTGGAATGTTGAGCCCCGTCCCTAGACCTTTCACAATTAGATTCCCCGTGTCCCTATTTAGCATTTGTATTGCTGCAATATCGAAAGTGTAAGCAAAGCGCAGCATGTTTGCGCGTCTCTGCCCTCTGACGAGCGTAGCTTACACATCAAAATCATTCAAATAAGAAAAACATGTGGAATCAATGTAAATGTCAATAGTGTAGTATTTAGAGCATCTGCCTAATGAACAGGCATTCATGGTTCAAGTCCAACAATAGCACATATAATTTTTCATGTGGAATGATTGTCGTTTTGCTGTAAAACCGACATAAGAGTATCGCATGAGATGTTTAACTAAATGTCATTCAATCAAAGTGGTACTGTCATAATGAATAAGGCACTAGTAAGCAGGTGTAAGCACAAATAAGCAGCAGTAAACGTATATAAGTAGCAGTAAGCAAGTCTGAGTGCGCGTGTGTGGGTGTAAGCAGTGCCCAGCATAGGAAATGTATATAAGTATGTACGGATATATAATATATATGTATATATATCTATGAAGAATGAACGTCGTAACAATAAAGCATACAAAAGGAATGAGAAGGGAATCAACAGCAACTCCAGTATTATATTGTGCTGTCAGCGAATGTCATATCAAGCTGGGCAGGAGTGAGCAAAGCGCTGCTACTCACACCACAGGCAGGATATCACCAGTGGGAGTAACATTGTTGATCTGCTAAGTCTACTTTACAATCAGAGGGTAGTCCCTGGTGGGACTACCCAAAAAATTGATAGGATGTTTGGCCATCCGACCTTTACACAAGCAAAGGCAGGTATGTTCAAGGACTAAATGGTGGGAGATCCTGAGATTACATGGGTTGGGACAACATACATGTAGGGCCCCTAATGCTCAGGAGAGGGCAATGTGTGGAGGTGTGCCATGGCTGCGATAGCAACTGGACAATGGATGGTATGCATGTATGTGGAACTCAGGTGGGGTGGAGGAACTATGGGTATTAAATTATTGATCCCGGCATGTCAGGGTTTGATGGGCTGGTTCTAATTGGACTGCCTCGTGGAGGTCAGCAAATTCGTTATACGTATATATGCATACACACATGCATACATCTGTATGTAGAAGTACATTCTATGTAACACATTCATTCCATTTGCAGACATAAATAACATGAATGTGACCTGACAAACCTCGACAGTAGATAGAATAATAGGTTGCGCATAACAGAGAGGGGACGAAACTGCTAAAACGCAAAAGTGTGTACAATGTCCGAAGTCAGTGCTGTGCTGAAATAATCAAATGTGAGGACTTTCTCACACATGGAATCATTCCTGTGATCTGCCTGCTACGGCAACACCAATTACTAAACCGGTCTATTTGTAAAAGAATTACGCCAAACACGTACATAATTAGGCTCTCATGGGTAACGTGTGCATTACCACATAGTCATACATATTAATTTATTGTAGTGTCATGTTAACGGGAGTAAGGATGTAATGAAGTATAGAGTCTAATCTTGAAATAAAGACATGCGTCTCCCATGTGAGACAACCCAAAAATTGTGAATAGTGTCCTTTTGGTCGCTCATGTCACCAATGTTTGTGGACTAAATGTTTGGGATTTCTGAGGATACGTGGAGTGAGTCAACCGATGAGATGGGTCTACAGGAGTAGGGAGTAGACAATGTGTAGTGGTGTGGATACACCGTGAATGCAACTGGAGAATGGATGACTGCAGTGTTAGTGAGGTGTTGGGGTGGGTGTTTGGGGAACCAGGAGTCATGGGTATATGGGTATATATGCAAATGAAGCAGCACAGCAATAGTGTATTGGTTAGAGCATTCGCCTAACGAACAGACATTCCCTTTCCAAATCCCACTGCAGCACATACCATTTTCCATCGGTAATCTGCACATGAATATATTTTGACATCTGTCCGCTGTATAACCTGCAAAATAACAATTAAAAGTGAACTGGAGTGAAGTGTCCATGTCATAATGAATAAGGCACTAGTAAGCAGGTTTAAGCATATATAAACACCAGTAAGCATGTGTAAGTGTGTTTGTGCGGGGTATGCATTGCTTTACAGACACACACACACACACACATATATATATATATATATATATATATAGATATATATATATATATATATATATATATATATATATATATATATATATATATATATATATATATATATAGTTGCAGACATATATACGTATGTATATATACATATATATTTATATATATATATATATATATATATATATATATATATATGTGTGTGTGTGTGTGTGTGTGTGTGTGTGTGTGTGTGTGTGTGTGTGTGTGTGTGTAGATATACACAGATATACAGCTATGATAGGAAACAGCACACAAGAATGACATATGTTCACAGGCTATGCCAATGGAAGTGAAGGGTCCAAACAAGAAACATGAAAGACGTAGCATGACCTTCCACCCTCTTCCCCCAGCCAGACACAGGAAACATACACACAAACCCACAAACAATGTAAATAGTCCACTGCTCCCCAGACCACAGGCAGGATACAACCGGGGGTACACAGTGCACCCGTGAAATCTAATCTTGGAATACAGACAGGAGCGTCCCTTGCGGGATGCACCAAAAATTGACATAAGACCAAAAGAAGGTGATTCGTCGACCATTTTGGCTGGGGTGTGTACATACCCGGAATACAAGGGTGGGAAAACCTGATGACCCATAGGTCGAGAAAATGTATGACATGGGTCCCGTGAAGTGGAGAGTGGGCAGCGTGTAGTGGTGTGTTCAGACCCGACCAGGACCCAGAGTAAGGTTGGGTGCTGTAGAGGAGGTGTGAGTGGGGGAACTATGGGTAGCTATTTATGGGTCTAGGTGTGCAGGTGTTGGCTGATGTGGGCCTATATGGACAGCCCCAGGGATGTAAGCAAAAGTGTTCATTGGGCAGAGGCATTGCCCAATGAGCAGCCACACCCACTATGGATCCCACTGCAGCAAAGTGTAATCTACATGGCAAGGAACGGAATAACCAGATGTAGATGTATATATGTAGAGGTATGTATGTGTATATATCTACCCATAGTGACATAGAGATATACCTCCCCCTCTCCGTAGTACAAATGTATACATATAGAGACAGAATACATATACATACCCACATATATATATACATATGCAGGCACCCATAGACATATATGTTGTTAGATATATATACATAGACAGCAATAGGTTCATAGTTTAGTACTAGGCTATCGGCCCTAGGGCCTATACAAGCCTAGCCATAACAATTCCCTGGCTATTTCTTTCCACACTAGTTACTTCCCTGGACCCCTGTCTAACAGGGCAACTGACGTGATCCCCTGGGTGAATTTCCTTTCTCCCATCCAATCATCAAGGTTCCTTTTGAAGAGGCCCAAAGCGGAGCTCTGATTGACATGTATGGGCAGTCTATTCCAGAGTCTGGGAAGTCTCTGGGTCAGGAACTTATCCCTCCAGCATGTTTTGTTTATTGTGATGACAAGGTTTAGATCCCTGGAGTGTGTGGCTCTGAGGGATTGGGATTTCTTTAAGTGTAGCATGTCCAACAACTCTGGGTTTGACATGGCCTTGTATGTTAAGCAGAGAAAACCTCTGAGTAGACAATATGTGACAGAGTATAGCTGGAGTTTTTTAAGGTGGTCAGCAAAGAGCATCTGCTTTAGGCCTGTGATTCTTTTAGTGAAGTATTTCTGGGGCCGATATAGGTTTATAGGTAGGTACTAGGCTATCGGCCCTGGGGCCTATACAAGCCCAGCCAAAAATGTACCCTGGCTTTTGCCACCCAAGAAAATTATTTTCCTGTGTCACTGTCAAGCAGAGCCACAGAGGTGATCCCCAGGGTGAATTTCCTATTTCCCATCCAATCATCAATATTTTTCTTGAAGAGTGCTAATGAGGAGCTTTGTTTGATATAGATAGGTAGTTTATTCTAGAGTATGGGAAGTTTCTGGGACAGGAATCTATCCCTCTGGCATGTTCTGTTTATTGTGGTGACAAGGTTTAGGTCCCTAGAGCATGTAGCTTGGAGGGATTGGGATTTCTTTAAGTGGAGCATGTCCAACAGCTCTGGGTTTGACATAGCTTTGTATGTTAGGCAGAGATCACCTCTGAGTAGGCGATATGCGACAGAGTAAAGCTGGAGTTTTTTGAGACGGTCTGGGTAGGGCATCCATTTTAGGCCAGTAATCCTCTTTGTGAGGTATTTCTGAAGCCTTTCCAGTTGTTGTAGATGTCTTGTGAGGTACATACCAAAAAGGACATTGTACTCTATAATGGGTCTAATGAGTGATGAGTAGAGGGGAACAATGACCTCTTTTTTTCTGGATGAGAAACCTTTTGTGATGAGGTGTGCCACATAGAAGGATTTCCTGACTACTGTGGCGATGTGATTATCAAAGCAGAAACTACTGTCCACCTGTGTCCCAAGGTCTCTTATCACACTTTCATTGTTAGGTATATTACCGCCTATGTTGTAGTTCATGGGTACAGAGTTTTTACCAAAGGGGATTACAATGCACTTTTTGGCACTGAGCTTGAGGCAATGGCTTTGACACCAGGCATCTGTCTCAGTGAGGCCCTTTTGTAGGATGTCCAAATCGTTAGGAGTTTCAATTATGGCTCCTAGTTTGCAGTCATCTGCAGACTTCATTAGCCAAAGACCTTCTGTGTTAGCCTGTACTTCAGAGAAGTAGATAGCAAACAGGAGAAGACCCAGGACTGAACCCTGTGTTACTCTACTTGTCACTGGTCTGAAGTCAGATTTGGAGTCTGCTACTTTCACAGTGTGGGTTCTGTCAGTGAGCCAGTTGGCAACCCATCTTGTGACATTGGGATTTATACCTAGTTTAGTGAGTTTATCTATAATTCCAGAGTGGGGGATGGTATCTAAAGCCTTGGCAAGATGTAGATAGGCTGTGTGAACCACCTTACCCTTGTCTACGGCTTTGGTGACTGCTTCAAAGAAGTCTATCAGGTTTAGGAGACATGATTTGCCTTTTACATACCCGAACTGGGTGGTGACCAGAGTTTGGAGATTACCACTGTCTTTGTTTATAAGTTTCATGATGATACGTTCCACGGCCTTGCAGACCAGGGTCATCAAGCTAATGGGGCGGTAGTTCCTGGGGTCCATGTTGGCTCTCCCCTTGTGGACTGGGATAACCGTCGCTGTGTGCCATTCAGCAGGCACAAAGCCTGTGGTCAGGCTATGATTTAACATGGTACTTAGGTGGGGTGCCAGTGCATTCTGTAGTTCATGTAGAATGCAGCCTGGGGTGTTGTCTGGTCCCATGGATGCTGTGTTCTTGGCTTTGGAGACTGTGGTTTTTACCTGTGCAGCCGTGATTACAGGAACTTTGCATTCTTCCGGTATAGAGATGGGCTCTTTAGGGGGTGAGAGGGGGGTAAAGTTAGCACTGAACCTATCTGCCAGGATGTTGGCAATATCAGTTGGGTCTGTATATTTAGTGCCATTGTGCTGTAACTCAGAGCAGATCTGAGTGTTGACATACATATATATATATATATATATATATATATATATATATATATAAAAAAAACTGTAAAATATACACATGTATATAGCTAGGATTTGATACAGCAGTTCCGAATTACATATGTTCACAGGCCGCACATATGGGAGTGGGGGTCCAATCAACAAACGTGCAACTTGTAGCATCAACCCCCCCCACTAGGCCGGTGAGACATACAGACACACAATAAAAGTAAACACACCACTGCTTCCCAGACCACCGGTAGGATACTACCAGTGGGAGAGACCTGCCAGGTCTAATCTTGAAACAAACACATCTATGTCCCTTGTGGGATATCCAAAAATTACAGATCATTGGAGTCAGTCCCTGTAATGATTCATCAAACCAGGCTGTAGATGTACACGGACCAGTAGGTTGTGCAAGCCTGATAACCCATGGGTCGACACAACGTACAACATGTGTCCCAACATGCGGAGAGTGGGCAGTGTGTACTGGTGTGTTTATACCCCACCTGCATCTACGTAAGGTAAGGATGAGTGCTGTAGAGGAGGGGCAGGTGAGGGAACTATGGGTATGCAATTATGGGCCTAGGCATGCAGGTGTTGACTGGCGCAGTCATATTAGGACCACCCCGGGGATGTAAGTAATATTCCAAAATGGGCATAGCTTGCACCCATATCTCTCAACCCCTAAGAGCAAATCCACTGGACAGGACATAAATTGGGGGAGCAAATAGGGACCATACCTCTCAACTGTCCCTGATTTCCAGGGACGTCCCTGATTTTGACTCAAATTCTAACTCTGTCCCACTTAATCCCTCCTAAAACTAGTGACTTTTGGAGGAAAGGTGGTGAATTACAGGTAACGAATAATGGAAACAATTAAGTGTTATAAACTTCATTTATGTCAGAAAATGTGTATTAATTCATATGCTCTGAGTCTGTCAATGTGTCAAGTTAATAGCACTAATATTTTAAAAGTGTCCCTGATTGTCCCTGATGTTGTCATGACTTGTCCCTGATTCAGTTGATATTTGTCCCCAATCATTTGAGAGGTCTGATAAGGACAGAAAGCACATATTCCACTTACAACCTTAGAAAGATGATAGAATAATAGGTATGCAGTAGCATGACTCGGCTGAAGGATGTGGGTTCCAAAACCCAATTACTTGTTTGTATTGAATGGTGTCAGTTCCCATGTATTAGCCAGACAGGTGCAGATTATAAGAGGAACACACCAATAGTATGAATCAAACTCTGGACAGGCCGCGGATTCCGTAGAGTCGAATGGCATGCTTACGCCTAATGGGCAGCCATTCCCGATACTGTAGACATGTAATCCGATGTAATAAGCATCACAAGGTAATACCATAGTCCTCACTCTCACCCAGGAGTGTGAGTGTCAGATGCAAACACCAAATGCAGTGCATTTGCAAGTGCGGGAGCAAGCGGATCTAAGCCTGTTTGGTATGAGGGTATCACACTGGTGAAGCAATGTAGTGGCTAACTGAGTGTAAGAAACTATAACCGGAGGTTAGCATTGCTTAGCTCTGCGCAAACCCATGCACACAAGTTCACAACTGCTTTAAAGTGCCTTAATCACTCCATATCCAATGGCCTTGTTCTGCCCAGCAACAAAATAAACGGCCTCTGCAAGGCTCAAAACCAGGACCCTGTACACCACAGCGATTTACCACTAAGCCATGGCAGATATACTGACATCAGATGTTATCACAAACATATCATCCAGCACAGTCATTCAACAGTATAGGAAATGTATTCCATCATGTAGATGTATGTGTGTGTGTTTATGTCCAGATATAGATACATACATATATATAGATATATCAAGAACATCCCATGTGACAACAAAGTATTAAAAAGGAATGAAAAGGGAAATACCAGCAATGCCTGTATTATGTAGTGGTGTTGTCCTATGTAATATCAAGACACCCTCAGACAGACATGTGTCATTAATACACACAAACATTTGTACATTGGCCAAATACATCACTCTGTGCATTTTATTTACATTAACAAAACAGTTCCTGTCCAACCATTATGTGAGAACATTACTCTTGAAAGGTGCTGTGTGCAACATCGTCATCATGAAAAAGGTAAATGGGGTAACCATAGAGGGTCCGGTAGTGTTGTGTGTACAATGGGGTCATCTGCATCACATGTACCTGGAACCTTTAGGAGTCGTGCATACCAGGATTGTGTGCCTGAAAGACAGGGGTGAGGACAACTGGAGTATGTTGTGATGCAAATTAGAAAGGCTACATGTGTCCAGTGTGAAATGGACAGCTATGTATGGGGCAAATGTTGTTCTAGGAACAGATTGGCCTTTTGTTTCTGTAAGGTGAGAGTGGGATGTGGGAGAAAGAGAGTAGGTATGCTTGTGGTGGATAGGTTGGGTATGATGACAGACAAGACAGCATATGGGGTCGGTATGTGACACATGTGGGGGGATACACCTTGGACGGGGAGGGGTGTTCAGCAGTCACAAGCCCATGAGCCCCCAGATGGAAACAGTAGGATGGAGATCCCACCACTGCACCAAAACAGCTGCAAAGGTGGCCGTGCTGGAGGCTGTCTAGGAGGGGCAGGCTCACCCTCTAAATGTGACACTCTGCCCTTGAGCTGGCATATCTGGCCTCAAAACCCCTTAGTAAGCCCCTATGCACCATGTCTGGGACTGTATGACAGCGGACAAGTTCCTGTCTGGACTTGCTCCCAGGGGGAACAAGCCCCATCCTCAGTGGTGGTTCCACCAGAAGGTGGTGCAGAGCCAACAGAGGTGGAGGTCCAAGGCTGGGCCCCAGATGTGCTGGTGCCTGGTGCCATGGCCAGCTGAAGTGGGACAGGAGGTTCTGCCGGGACCTCCAATCCCATACAGCCTATGGTGTTGCAGTTTTAACACAGATATGGCTTAGTAATAGTCAACAGCATTCAGGATTACTTATAACAGCATGCATAGATATGACCATCAACCCACCACAAAAGATGGCATACATTTGCAGAGGTAGCACAACACATGCATGACATCTGTACAAGGTGTAGAAGACTTGTGACTGCAGCTATGAACAGTGGCCTATTATTGGCATGTCACTGTGAGAACCTCAGACAGTGAATGGCATACCACTGTTTCATGTGACATATGTCCAATCAGGGATGCAATGGCAGTAACTCTCATCACTATCACCATGTACTGACTGCAATCCTCACACTATGCTTCAGCGGTTCACAGATGTGTGTTCAGTGAGTAACACAAAAAACAAATGGTTCCACACACTGACCAGTCCACAGATGGCCCTCACAAACAGAGCACTGTCTTGTCAGTTTTAAAACATGCAGAATAGCCATTACCACACACAACTTGTTAAAGTGGCTCAATGAAGCATAGCTACACTTACATGCTGTAGTCATGTCTGACACATCACCCTCCTGTCTTTAGGCTATTTTTCACTGTGTATGTTGTTTGAGGAATAGCCAGATATCATCTGTGATGCTGTTTACCAAACACAAGATCCAGGTTCCATGCACAGTGACTGTCATGGGCAAACACCAACATGATGTTCATAGATATTGTACTGTGTTTCCATGTGATTGGCTATGGGAATGTCACCACAGCTGTTCCACATGCAATCAGCTAGAGGAGGACTGCAATAGGTGCAGAGGCCATCACCTGATCATAACCATCACTTACAAAACACAAGCTGCTGCTGAGCAGGTGTACAACTCCACATCCACCAGAGATTGTGTGGGAAGGACAGACAGAGGCAAAGTACATCAGAGAAGGGCTTGGAGACTAAAACCTAAGCATTGTCTGTCACACACCTACCAGTACAGGGTTTCAAACCCCTGACTGACTAGCCATTACTATTACAAGTGCATTCAGTTACTCCATGTTCCACATAGCTGACATGTCGGTGTGCTGTAAGAACATATATGTGTGCTGATGAGCGACATCTGCAACAGAGATATAGTAGACATACATTAGGTGTAGCATGCATGGCTGTCCACATGAATAGATGTCATTGTAAACACAACCACACTCTCTAAGGGACTTGGACACATTGCCACACTTTGCCAGGCTCACAAATACACTTCCTAACTACTTAGTGTGCCACACTGCAGTAATGCAGAGGTACTACATGTACCACTAGGGTTATCCTGAGGTTCTATGGGCTAGGGCATGTGAACATGTCTGACATCAGTCGGTATGCCAATGGGAGTTATACTGGGTGTGATTGTGGTTGGGAGCATCATACCCCACATGCAGACACAAGGTGCCAGTACTGACATGCATGTGTGCATTGCTTTATGGGTGTGTAGTGTTTGGCTGTGCAAGCTGGCTGTACAAGGCTGGGGGAGGGGTAATCCTTGGCATCACACCACCCGACAGTTGTGTGCAGTGTGGTTCAGGGGTGTAGTGTCTGCAATGTCCCACACAGATGGGTATTGCATGAACTGTCCTGTCAACCTGGTTACCATTGTGTATGGCCATTGCTTTGCAATACATGCCATGCCTGTGTTTGATAGTCCTTGACATGGACATTGCCTGGGATGTGCATGTCCCACAATAATGTACAGTGCCATGTACAAGTGTACCTGGTTTGGCTGGCACATGTTGTGTACACAGAATGTTATCATCAGATATGCCAGTACTGGCCTGGTGTGGTAGGACCTGCTAATAGACAGCAGGTTGACCCTGCACCTGCATTGATAGCATGATACAGGTATTCCCTGGTGTCAGTGGCATCTGTCCATACAGAGCATGTGTGTAAGGCATTGTATGGCCTTTGTGGATCACATTTGATGGTACCACAAATGTTTCAGGCATCCAGTGGGGAACATAGTGAAGGCACATTGTACACAATTATGTGCCTATTGTACTGCTGGACAGGGTGCCATGCCTTCTGCAGCCCACTGC